>NW_008794089.1:2941849-2950410 GCF_000699145.1 Aptenodytes forsteri
TCCAAGCCATGAGCAGCCAGTTTCAGTTTCTCCATGCTGTGGGAAAAGGTGTTAAAGGCTTTACTAAAGTCCCGGTAAACAACATCCCCAGCCTTTTCCTCATCCACTAAGCGTGTCACCTTGTCATAGAAGGAGATTGGGTTAGTCAAGCAGGACCTGCCTTTCATAAACCCATGCTGACTGGGCCTGATCACCTGGTTGTCCTGTATGTGCAGTGTGATGGCACTCAGGATGATCTGCTCCATAACCTTCCCTGGCTCCTTCCAGCCCTTCTTGTAGATGTGCATCACATTTGCTAACCTCCAGTCAACTGGGACCTCCACAGTTAGCCAGGACTGCTGATAAAGGATTAAAAGTGGCTTTGTGAGTACTTCCGCCAGCTCCCTCAGTACCCTTGGGTGGATCCCATCTGTCCCTGTAGACTTGTGTATGTATGCAAGGATGGGTTGCAAAGCTGGGATCAGTTTGAGAAATGATAAGATAAAGAGTCCAGATTACAGCTTTTACATTAGATTTAGTTAGGCACCCTGGGGTCTACCAATAGGCATTTTATATTGAGTGACACTTGAAACCAATGCCCTGGAGTGTATGCTGGCACAGCAAATTGCAGACTACCATGGGCACACCAGCAACATCCCTGAAGGAGTGAAGAGTAGGGAAGAGGTTGTAGACATGGTAGTAGAGTACTTCATCTGGGCAAATTTGGTTTGTCAAGAAGTCTGGACCTGATTTTTTATTTGCAGCAGATTCTTCAGTAGTTAAACTACAGAATTTACTTTAGGGTTGTCTGAGGACTGGACTGTCTCCGAAGCTCCCCTATCATCTGGTCAAATGATCTCATCAGGTCACCACGAGGCACAGTGACAAAGGAGCAAGGGGGTTGTACTGCAGTTACTTCCCATGATAGTTTAACCTTGAGGAACTGAAGTCAGTCTGACTCCTGGCAGTGTAGTCAGCTCCTGGAGTAATGGAAATTCCTACTTATTCTGCATTCCCGTGTGCCTGGTGGCTGCTGGTAAAGAGGCAACTGCAGGTTTTCAGCAGTTTCTAAAACAAAAAAGCCCAGGGAAAGAAGGAGAAGAAGCAGTAATGACTTCAAGTTATGCTTCTGTCTGCAGGGCACCAGGATGCTTGGAGGCCAGTGTGGGCACTAGCATGCTGCATGGGCATCTTCTGTGGGCTGTTATCCATCTTGGTGCAGCTCCGTATATACTGCCAACAAGGACTAAGGGATTCCCTGCTGACTTGTGCCACCCCACTCCCTCTGCTGCCTTACAAGGGTTTGCACAGAGTTGCTAATGGCAGCTTTGCTTATGGACTGCATTCCTTGGGGGCATTCGTCCCCTCCTCATGCGGGACACCAGCATCTGACGTTTCAATCAGAAAGCGAATGGTCTTTATAGGGGACCTCTCTTTCACAGCACCTGCAAGCCTGACACAAGAAACGGCATGCAATGGTCCTTCTCCTTTTTTGGATAAGCAGACCAGAGTCAGTTTGAGCTTTCCCCTATAAGAAATACTGTTTTTTCCATTCCATGATGACTTATTTATGTCACTATACATTGAATTCTGCTAGAGCGGCCTATTAACTACAGAATACCAATACATTGTGCATGTTCCAGAAGAAACTGCATTAACAATAACATAAAGTAGTTACGATTTTATAAATTCACGATCCTGTATGATCCTTTATTAAAATGTTGCAGGTGAACATTGGATTTTGTGTTTGGATCTACGTTAGCTGAATGAAATGAAAACATCAAAAAGGCAGGGTCGTTATAGTTCAGTGAAGTACTGGGGTGGTTTCTTGAACTTTTCACATTATGTTGTGAAAACCATGCACACCCACCCAACCAACAAAAAAGCCACAATTCTAATAAAACTTTGCATTTCTGCCTTTCTTTTGATCCACATTTCAGGGTTTTCCAAAACCAGAGAGTCTCATATTGTGAATGTATAGATAGTGACCAAGATCTGCAAGTGTCTCAAATTTGGGGTGCCTGTATCACTATTAGAACAATTGGATAAGATTTTAAAAAAAAAAATTCCATTGGAAAAATGGTTTTGTGAAAAAAAAAAAATCTTTGTGGAAACATGGGGCTTTTAGTTAACTTCTCTGGCCCAAACTGATCACTTGCAGAATGCACTTGCTTGCCAAAACCGGGTGGAGAAGAGTGGCAAAATAGCCCACTGACCCAAAAGTTACCTTTTGCATCTAGCATATTATTTGTGATGAATAAGACCACTGTTTGAGCCTTGCTCATTTTATATCTGAGCCTACTGCATTTAAGGTATGTCCACCACCAAATTAATATCTTGCCTTCTGTGGCTTTCCTCAAAAACTTTGAAAGACATAGACTTGATCCCATGTACAAAGTGAAAAATCTTTTAAATCCAATTAAAAAATGTCAGAGAACAGAAGAATTTTTCACTCCATATCTACTTGATTCCAATTTTAGGGGAAAAAAAAGAGGGGCACTTGCAGCCATAAAAAAGAAAAGAAAAGAAAAAAAAATCAAAAACTCTTAGATAGCTACCCTAACAGAAGGAGCTCCTAAATTACCATTCAATTATGAAAAGTTAACTAAGAGCAATTTTTTTGTTTTGTTTTCATTAAAGGTTTGTTTGAAATTGCATAGAAGGCATAGGCATAAACTGAGACAATCAGCAGGTAAATATTGAGCAGATTTATTTGAAAGTCTGTATCTTGTCCCATTGATAGCAGCAATAAAGCTTTCAGCAGTGTAAAAGTCTAGAAAAACATTCCCTGAAACTATGGCCAAATGGGTCTATTTTTCACTCAAACTGTATACCGTATGGGGGCCATAAACTGCCACAGGGTCACATTTAACAGGGGAACCAAGCTAAATAAAATAAGAACCAAGCATGTAACTTAGTCTCCAACTTCCCCCCACCCCACCCAGTATGAATCTTAGTGATTTGAAAACCGCCTTGCTTTTGCTTTATAAATAAATAAATCACTTGCTTTGACACTCAGTGAATTTAGCTGGAGGCAAAATGAGATCTTTTGAATATTTGTTCTTGCACTGTTTCTGACAGAACCCCAAAATCCAGCAATAACAGAGTTTAAAACAGACACTTTCTTCTGAGATCTATAAAGAACAAATAGGTAGAGCGTATCTTGAGTTCAAAAAACCAAACAAAACATTCATGCCCATACAGACAGGGTAGATGTTAGGTGGGAGCTTTTAATCTGTTAATGTCTGTTGACACATTCTCATTGCTGTTACACAGCTTCTGGATGGACTGGCCACTCATGTCACTAAGATAGGTATTGTTTTTTTCCATGCAGTGACCACAGATGACTAATGACTTTTGGAATAGATTTATTAATGTTTTGCACTTGTTTCTGTTACTGTGTGTGTTTGGACAGAAGAAACAGAGTACCCTTGGGTTTTGTGTTTGTTTTTATTTTTTCCTTTCATCTCGACAGCCTTACTGTTGAAAAAATAAATAAATAATTTTTTTTCAAGACCAAGAAAAAGGCTTCTGCGGTGCCTGAAGAAATGAGATTCAAGACATCATTTATCTAGTTTTACTGAATACATCTTTTCAAAGCTTATGGTGCAAATTTAATGCAACATTTTAATGCAAGTTTTAGAAAAACACAGAACTCTGGAGTCACAATTTTCTACACATCTATTAAGGCCATAATTATTTAATTAAGCTGACCTGCTTCAAAGTGGCAGATTCTAGTGCTGGACATTTTATTCTGAAAAGTCTTTGACTGGCAAATCCTTCAGTTCTCTTATTGTTTTGCCAACCCCAGCTCCTGCTAAAAATGATTATCTGAAATGATCACAAATAATCAAACCCTTGTTCTCTCTTAAGAAACTAGAATGATCCTGTCCTTTCACATTGCTCCAAAAATAAACCCAAAATCTTGCAAAACATAGAAAACTCACCAAACTTCATTGCCTAGTAATGGGGATTGTTGTTATAATGTCTTGTGTTCCTCATTTAAATAGGTTTATTGTAATCATTACACAGCACTAGCATCAGTATCAGCACAGCCTGAATGCTGATGTTTCTGTGGAGGTTGTTAGTTAAAGAAACATTAAAATATACTAGGAGCAGTGCAACTATTTCTTTATCTTTCTTACAGAATATTTCAAATCCATTTTCACATCATCCTGAAGATTTTTCTTAGATGAAGAAAGAAAAAAGGCAGATCATGCCAGGTACAGATGATACTTTTCTTTGAGAAGATACTGGTTTTCTGTAGACGAGGGAAATATGCTAGATCCAATTTGCCTGGATTACAGTAAGGCATTCAGGGGAATTGCTAGAGTAGAGAAGTTGGGCATTAGGAAACTAATTGTAAGATGGGTTGGGAAGTAAAGGGAGATGGCTGACACTGTGGTAAATAAGGAACTTTCAAACTAGAGGGAAGCTGTTAGGAGAACATCTGAGGTCTTAGGACATGCTGTGTTCAGCTTTTCTTTAATGACCTTTACACAAGGAAAAGACTTGTAGCTCTACTAATAAAATGTGCAGATGTCACAGACCTGGAAGACACCACCAGAAAGGAGAAACAGATTATCATGTAGGGAGAACCAAATGACCTTAGGGAATGAAGTGAGAAATGAGAGACAACATAGCAGTACTAACGACTGTAACACCGTACAATGCTATCAAAGAAAATCCTCTTATGTGCTGGAAGTTAATCAGCTGGAATTAATATAGAAGGGGGAAAATCTGCTTGCAGATAGTCAGCTTGGAAGAACAAGAGACACCAATCTGATGTGGTCATTAAAGAAACAACTAATATTTATCAGGCAAAGTCACTCTAGCAAAGATAGAGGGTATTAATGCTTCCCTATAAAACCCTGATAAGAGTTTATCTAGAATTTAAAACACAACTCTAATCACAAAGGCTCAAGAGAGATGAATTCAGAAGGAAGAGCTACACAGTGTGGCTACTAGGATGACAGGAGGAATGAAGTACCCATCCTGCCAAAAGAGAACAGAGTTGTCTGCCTTGCCAAAGGAACAAAAATCTTTGTTGAAAAGAATACAGTTTGGGTACCTGAGTTTTGAAAGTTTGGGTTACTCACTGTTTCTGTTTCAGATGGATGTATGTTGCCTTTTTTCCTCCAGGGTGGTCTTATCTTACTCTCTGAAAATGCATTTTTAAAAAAAAAATCAAAACAAAAACCAGTCAACTCCTCCCTATGATTTTGTGAAGCACAAGCAAAAACATCATCCTGCCTGGTTAGTACTTCGGTGAGCATTTCAGTAAGGCTGATCTGTAAAGCCCATTTTACAGAGTGCATATGTGTTCACAGTGCAGAATCTCATAGTACAGACTTGCTACAAGCAGAATGCATTAGAAAAATACTCATAAGTAAATACTTCATATGCTCCTTAATCAATGTTTTTCCTTCCTTTTCAAATCCAAGCAAATGTCACTTCTTTGCAACTTGCTGTCCAACACTGTTGTGACATAAGTTCTCATTAATTGATTCCTTTTTACAGTAGGAATACCTTGAAGTCTTCATCTATTTAGATCCTAAACTTGGAAAGAGCAAGGTTTCTTTTTAATGAGCACCAAAGTTTTCAGATTCCTTAAATTTCTGAGTTATGTGTAACGAAAATGGTTTTTTTTGACTGTTAGAATCCAACAGCTCTGACAACATATATCCAATAAATTTTTTAACTTAATTTGCTGCAAAATTTACCTGATAATATATCAGAAAACCAAAACCAAACAGTTTTGATCCCTCACTTCAGAACAAGTTGTATGTTTAAAGGTGTCTATACATATACATGTTCAAATACAACAGTATAGAGGAGGACAGGGTTATTTTCTTTACATACTTTCCTCAACTCCTGTTCCTACTTCTCTTTTCCATTGCATATGTGCACTCTTTCCTCCTTATTTCTTGTCTTTAATACGCGGTGTTGTAGACACTTTGCACAAGAAGAGCCAAGAATGGTCTTTCTGATATTAATTTCTTGTACCCACTGTATCTTGAAAAAAATTTCCTTCTTTTGTGTCTGCAACAGGCAGGCTTCCAAAGCAGCCTCACAGAGTACCAAATGACAATGATGCATGGCAAACATTCCCCAAGATTAATTACAGATTGATGGAAATGAAGGGAGAAAAGTAGAAGCCATAAAATCCACAGAACGCTTTTGAAAGAATCAGTGGAATAAATACATGTGCTTGTGAGACAACTCAAATACATCATCTTGCCTTCTGATAGTATGCAAAGCCATTTTCATCCCCCAGTCTTGAATTTCCTTAATGAGTTAACAAGGAGCTCTGTTAAATGAGATCCTATTATACAAGCTAAAGACCTAAGCAAGATTTGTTTTTAAATGATTCACTATCCATCATCTTACTATTCAAAATTAAGCTTTAGAAAACATCATAGGTAACATCCCTCAAAAAGGAAAACTCTCAATACCTACCTTGCTCTTCTTATTACTACTTTTAACGTGGCTTGCAGTCTGTCGACCAAGTGCAACACACTCAGGCACACACAATGATGATGACTAACTGAATGCTGAATTATCTATTCCTTTTGCCCAGTCTAGTCCCACACAATGTCTATTCCTAAAACGTGGAGGAAGATCAAATGGCCTCTGGTAGGCTTGGTTTTAGGTCATCTGGATCTGCAGCCAATAGCAGCCCATTTTAACTGACTGCAGGTTTGCATCTAACACCGTACCAAACTCTACTAAATAAAGGACTCTCTTACTCATGTGGGAAAGAAAACACACCATAACGGAGACCTTAGAAAATGCATCTTAATTTCTTACATTATAGAGTCATGAAGCACTCTTAAAGAAAGAAAGGATGCTATAATGGAAGGTACTGAATTAGTCCTTACATGACCTCATGTTATTACATGCTTTTTGTATGACCCCAACAAGTGATTTACCTCTCTGTGCCCTTTTTGTAAAACAGGAATAAAAACACTTTCTCTTACTCACCTTTTGTCTGTCTTCCCTGGAGTGTGAGCTAGTAGGGTATGAATTCTCTCCTTTGAGCACATACGGAGAGCCTTGCACAGCAGGACCTTTCTGCATTGTGCCACCTGAATAAAATGCTTGATAACATTTAATGAACACTGACGTTTTTGGAGTATCCTTGATACTTTGAAAAGGCTTTTGTTCCATTCTCATTCCTAAGCAATAGCATGATCCCAGTCATTCTAACACTTGAAACTACTCCTGGAGAGGATGTGCAAGATTAAAGCTTATGAAAAAATATCTCCAGGCTTACATACACTTATGTATGCCTTATGGACGTAACACATCACTCTTGTGTATCTCCCTTAGTTACTTGTTAGTACAGTAGCTGTGGGATCCAGCGAAGAGGACAAACCTTACCAGCTCCTTCATATTATAGGCTACCATAATTAGAAAAATCCACTTCTGAGAAATCCTTCCTCTCAAAAAAATATTCCAAGACCTGAGAGGTCCTAAGTTAGAGCTATGTCCATTAGTTGCAGGCTGGGGTACCAGATATTTCTCAATTTGTGGCCCAAGAAGCTGTGCATGCACTCATCAAAATTATCTCCCTAGAGGCATGGATGGGAAGATTAGTTCTGGCTCTGAATGACCATGGTGCCCCCAGCCTCAGCTCTGGCATAGCCACAGAGCTGCCGGTGTTTTGCTCTCCTCCTCCTGGGGCAGACAGAGCAGCTGATGTAATATAAGATTTTTGGGGAAGGGAGTGTCATTTTGTTCTATGGTTTTGCAGAGCCCAGCCCAAGTCATTCCAAGTGAATGGAGGGGCTCCCGATAGCATCTAGCTGGCTCTGTCTGTCGGTCTGCCCATGCTGCCCTGAGAGGTGCTGGAAGGAATGGCTGAGCTTGACTTTGCTTTTAACCTAGAGAGGCATTCTCTTGGCAAGGTCCAAGGATCTGCTTCCTCCTCCTTACTGCAAGGAAGAAATCACTGCTTGAGGCTTTCCAACCCACAGTGCATTTCACCAAAAACGCCAGGCTTTGCTAATCCTGTGTGAGGGCTCCCTGAGGCTGAGGTAGGCTGCTGCACATGGACCCTGCATATCAGAGCTCATCAGACGGACCCACACTCTGCAGGTTGCCCACACGGTTCCTGTTTGGAAATGAGGCAACAGCATGCAGATGAATTCTTCACTTTGCAAAATCTCTGTGGGAGCAGGAACACCCAAAGTAAGACTTTGATGCATCCAAGTTCATGAACATGCGCTTACCGCTACCAACCATTACTTTTGGGGAAACACCGAGTAATGCATTCCGTTATCCTTGGGATCTCAAGGGGGTTTCAACATGGTGCTAAAATTCAACATATGCTTTACTGAATTGGGACTTAGGAAAGTTGAGAGGGAGGAGAAGGGATAGAATAAGGAGCTGTGTTTTTGTATCTGCGTTTTTCTATCTGTTGATCTTTCATTTCAGTGGAGAACCTGGAAACTAATTTCTAAGGAAATATTCTGACTCTGATTTTCATTTTACATTTCATTTTTGAACTGGCTGTCCTACTAGGGTGTTGTGGTTTAACCCAGCAGGCAGCTAAACACCACACAGCCGTTTGCTCACTC
>NW_008794089.1:2950702-2961055 GCF_000699145.1 Aptenodytes forsteri
CTGGCAGGGCATGAGAAGCTGAGAAGTCCTTGACTAGTGTAAGCACTACTTAGCACCAACTAAAACATCGGTGTGTTATCAACATTATTCTCATCCTAAATCCAAAACACAGCACTGTACCAACTACTAGGAAGAAAATTAACTCTATCCCAGCCAAAACCAGGACATAAGGTCTCCTGTCTTAAATGCAGTTGCAGACCCTTGCTACTGTAACAGATCCCCCAGGTGAGCTAGAAAACTCAGGGGATCTTTTAGGCCAGCCCCTTGGCCAGAGCAGGACTACTATGTCTACCTCATTTCTGACAGGTGTTTGCGTAACCTCTTCTTAAGCTTTTCTAGCAATGGAGTGTCCCCAGCACCCTTTAACAATTATTCCATTGTTTCATTTTCTGTTGGCTCAGCCATGAAGGCCATTGATAACCTGACACTTGGCTACGTGGTTGCAACGTGCCCCAAATATCACTATTCCTTTCTTCTTCTCAAGGGATATGTTCAAAGCTGCATACAAGACAAACTCTGTATTAGCTGCCTTTTATTGCTGCTTATACAGCAGGGATGCTTTGGCAACTGTCTGTTGTAAAAAGTCCTTTTGCATCCTTCCTCTGGTCTCCTGAAGGAACCTCTGCAATTCTTCCCCTATTCAGCTCTTCAATACAATACTGTGACTTCTTTTACCAACTGCTCCACAGCTGCTTCTGTTTCTACACTTAAATTTTCAGAATTCACCTCTTACTCCTTCAGTTTCTTTCTGAAGAGGAGGAGTTATCTCCAATTTCTCCTGTATGTTCAATAACAACCTCATTGGAACAACTTCACTAAAGATTAATGTTTTGTTTGCTCATGTTTGTCCATCATGTATATTGTTTTGCAGATGTATAGGCTGTATGATAGTTTCCATTCCCCAAGTACACTTTCTATTTAATTTTTTCTTTTTCTAACTTACCTTACCTCTATGTTAAAAGAAGAGGTTATACAATCAATTGGTCTGGCTCTAAGCTTTCTGTCAAACCATGTTTCAGCTGGTGACAGATCAAATTTAAAGGGCGCTGCTCTGAAATTCAGGAATGCCAAATAGGAATCTGATTTTTCAGCTTTTTAAAGCATTCTTCTGTCAATTTCTACAGCACTTTCCATAACACCATTGAGCTTGGACACCCTGGATCTGAAGTAACATACTTATGATCATATTCCTCTGAAAACCACTTCTTCTCATAACAATTGAATTGTGGTCTTTTACCCATCATAACATCATTTAATATGTCCCATTTAGTAAACAGACATTAGTGCTGAGATTTCATCTCCAAAAGCCATAGTTTTCTACTGATGCTACTTCTAGATAGCAAAAATAATTGTTCAGAAGCCTATCACTCTTGTCTCATCAAGCAAACTTTTGATACAGGCTGGTTTTGGGGTTTTTTTACCTTCCTTCATACACATTTATACTAGGAATTATTCTCTTGCTCTCTTCTTGAAACATTCCTTATTTTACCACAACTAACTTTTCTCCAAAGCCTTTATTGCTCCTAGCACACAAGCTTGTACCTCAGGGTTCACTTTACAAATTATAAAGATTTCATGAGTATTTAAGCTGATGTTCCAGTTCTCACATATAATTCTTTGGATTAATTTCACAAAAAGCCCTCCTTCTACTTGTTGTCCAAGACTGTATCATTAACTTGATTTTAGATGCGTTCAGTCTTTCTCTACAAGATGGTTTTGCTTCTTCTATATATAGTCTGTCTAAACACTGGACACTGCTTAAATCTGATTTTTTTTTCCCTTATCCTGTACAGGTTTTAATCCTGCTTTTTCTAAACAAACTCAGATTCCTTATTTAGACTTTCCTTTGAGTGTTTGATCTTGTTCCATTTCTCTATGCTTGTAGGAATTTTAAGACTTTCTTACCCAATACATTAACATTTCTTGTTCCCTCCCCTCAAAACATATGGCCTGTTTTGGTTGTCTTCCTTAGCCTGCCAAATCTGCATTTGTTTTTTATGTACAAAAAAAGTCTTTCTGATAATCCTTTTCTCAGGTTGGGACCCCTGATTTCTTTTATAATTTGATCTCAAATTAGAAATTGCACAAGATGTCTGCTCTTGCATATTTGACATCTGTTTCAAATGTGTTAGGATGCATAAAAAGCTTTCCCTCTTTTTCTGGTTTCCTCTGTCAAATAGATAGCTTTCAGAAGTTTCATTCTTTCTTGGGACAGTATAAGCTTTACCTCTCTTTAGCACACTTCAGTAATTACTCTGCTCCTGTTATCCTACTCAAGTTACCCATTGCCTTCCTGGACAGCCCCAGTTGCTCTGGCCACCTGGCTTGTTTCCACTTTACTGCATTTCTACTTTTCAGGTTGAATAGCACAATTTAGCACTTGGTAGTCAGAGAGAATGCTAAGTCCAGAAGTCTATAAATATGAGGTATCCCTAATTAAACAACATATAAACCAACTTATAGATGAATAAACCTATTGTGAGGAAGGGACAGTGTGTGCCACCATCAGTCAAATTAAGCCACTATTAGCAGCAATTCTAGTTTGGTTCCTGTATGATATGTTATTCCGTTTGAAGTGGTCTATTAGAGGGCCAGGATAATAAATGAAGGCAACAATAGGGACCATACACTAGGTGTTAAATTTCTTTCAATGTTAATAAACCGCAGTGTCATAAAATTTTAAACAGGATTTTAACATAGTTCATTCTCTAAACTAGACTGCCCTTTTAGCATTTTACCTTTAAAGCACCTAACTAAAATACTACATAAAAGATAAAAGATACCCTCTGAGAAAGAACTATTAGTCATTGTAATGCATAATCAAGGTTATTTTCTTTAAAAATCATTAAGTACTTGTTACCAAATTTTAAATACTTCAAATGGAGACCTGTAAAAAGTTCATATATTTAAATGTCTGTTTTCTCACAGTTCCATTAAATACTAGCTAAATTGAGATAAAAGCATTTAGCTTCCACTTATGAGCAGGGTTAGAAATAGCAATTAAAAGAAGAAAATCTCAGAGAGTGGGGCTCGGGCGGGGGGGGGGAAGGGGGGGGAAGGTTGTGTTGATAGGGCTGACGCAAACAACAGCAAAACCAAGCATGTCTTTTCTGGAAGACTATTTCTGGAAGATTATTTCTGGAAGGTTTCTCCCATGTTTTCGAACTATTTCTAGTTAAAAACTTTTTCTTCAGCAGCCTGCAGCCAGAACTTGAATGGCTAGAAAATAACAGAGGCCAGATTGTCAGCCGTACATTTCATTCATGTAAAATTTTGAGTGCATACTGAGCTGCTATGCACAGCAGGAGTCTCTCTTTGCAAGAAGTAAATGGACAGTTTTTCTAAAGGACTTTAGCAGGAAAATAAAATGTCATAGTCTTTACATTACTTGTTCCTTCCCTGCTTGAGACCTCTCTCTTCCTTGCACCTCCTATTCTTTTAAGTTTCCGTGTTGAACAGAATCTGGATCACAGCCTGTGAATTGTGTCAGGTCTTTTGTCTTTCTGTTCAAGGCGAATCAAGCTCCATCCAAATTGCTTACTGAAACAATCTAGGCCTGTCTATTAATCTGCTTCAAATACATGGCCTGGAAATAGCTCTGAGGAAAGTGATCTGTTAATTGTATTGATCCTCATTTGGCCTTTTATATCACTGGTATTTTCCCCAGATGGGTACTGTTTGCTCTATAGGTTTTGTTAGATCAAAATCCCACATGCCAGTGTCAGACTTTGGGACGGAGGTTCCAAAGCATTTGCATTTTGTGATTCAGATCCATCCCTCGTTTTCACAGAAACGTGTTTGGCTTTAAGTCACTTGCTCTTATTCTATAAAATCCCCATTAAAACAGTAATTAAACTCTCTTTGTCTTATACATGGTTTTAAATGTCAATTTTTGCTCCTACTTGCCCACCCGGGGGTCCCTCCAGGGATGGCTCTAGTTTACTCAACCCATTAATTCCTCCTAGAATACCTAAACCAATTAAAACATTTTGGATGATTTTTTTTACTACTAAAAATTTCCAAAAGGCACGAGCTGAATTTTGTTTTACTTTGAGTCATATTAAGATTCTGTATATTATAATGTGAATGAAGGTAAGGTACAATTTTTTCAATCCAAGTTAGATCACTGGTGCGAGGTATTATTTAGAGTGAGCAATGGCCTGACAGTCTAGGGTCTAGGTTGTAATAGTTATTGAAATCTTCCTTATTCTTCCACCTTCCTCATCAAACATTGATTTCACTTTTCACATTTTGTATTCTACTTGTCTGATAGCTTTTCCAGTTCTTCCTTGTAGACAGCAGGACACATAAGGCTGTCACTTCTTAGGGCAATGGCAATAAATGTAGGAAAGCACGACGAGACTTGCAGAAAAGGTTACAAACCTCACTTTCTTGTAAGTCTTCCAAACATCAGTCTGATCAAGGAGCTCAGACGAGGTGTATCTTCCACTCTAAGTTACCACATTTGGTTTTAAATAAACTGCTAGACATACTTTTTTACTACTAAAAATTTCCAAAAGGCACGAGCTGAATTTTGTTTTACTTTGAGTCATATTAAGATTCTGTATATTATAATGTGAATGAAGGTAAGGTACAATTTTTTCAATCCAAGTTAGAGGCGCTATCACTGGTGCGAGGTATTATTTAGAGTGAGCAATGGCCTGACAGTCTAGGCTTTGGATTGTAATAGTTATTGAAATCTTCCTTATTCTTCCACCTTCCTCATCAAACATTGATTTCACTTTTCACATTTTGTATTCTACTTGTCTGATAGCTTTTCCAGTTCTTCCTTGTAGACAGCAGGACACATAAGGCTGTCACTTCTTAGGGCAATGGCAATAAATGTAGGAAAGCACGACGAGACTTGCAGAAAAGGTTACAAACCTCACTTTCTTGTAAGTCTTCCAAACATCAGTCTGATCAAGGAGCTCAGACGAGGTGTATCTTCCACTCTAAGTTACCACATTTGGTTTTAAATAAACTGCTAGACATACGTAATTCACAAGAAAACAAACGGGTTTCTTTACTCTGATTGTTGCATGAAAAATTTTTCTATTTAATCATGGCAATAACCAAGGTAAAATATACTACACAGCATTCTCATTATTTCTACCAACTTCTTTTTCTTCCCCCCCCATCCCCCCCCATGGGAAAGGGCTGATTTTCTATTCTATTATAAATCACAGCAGAAGTCCAAATTATATCCTTTTTGCATACATTTTGACCCTGATTTGTAAGTTTGACACTTTGAGCTGCAAGCAATACAGCATCTGCCAAACAGAAATCTGCTTCTAACCTTTTTTTTTACTATTCCACAATGCAAAAAACAATAACCACGCTGTAGTTTAATTATAGCACCATAGTGTACGTGTAGAAATAAAATAATAAAGATGCAACTGATTTTATGTTTTAGCAAATTTACCACCAATTAAAAAAACCTACTAAATATTTTTTTGTCCATTCTGTTATTTCCCATTTAAGACTTACATTTTAATGATTTAACAACATGTAAAGAAAACAACTTAGCTTTTTTTTAAAAATCAGTTTATATAATTATACAACTTGACATAATTCTTAAAATAAAAATAGACCTTTGTAGACTTTTTGTGCATGGATATATTATTTGAGGCACAGCCTTTCCATCTACAGGGCTGCAATAGCGTTTGGTTTGCTGTTCTTACCTCTTGTTGTAGCAAGCTGGCTTTTTGGGGCCCTGTTTATTGTTAGTAGAAGAGCGTATCAGCAATACAGCTGTCTGGAACAAAAGGAGGAATAAAAAGCCTGAAGACGCTTGTTCTAGTTTGAAAGTTGAAATTCATATATAATTTTAAAACAGTTCTCGTGAAGTATGGTGCGAATTTATAACCGAGTATTTTCTTTTTCACAATACCCAAAGATGGTTTTACCCAGCTCTGAGAGACATCCAGCAAAACCAACAGTGCCATCTTTTCCTTAACTGGGTCTCAGAAAGGACAGATTATTTTCTCCTTAGAAACATATCTAACAACTTTCTCTAAAAGCAGTTGCGGTTCAAAATCTCTCATGCTTATTCATAAAGTCCAAACCTAAAAGACAGTGTATGTGCCATGTTTTTATGCTTAGTATCTACCAACGTTTAAATACCGCTCTTGACTGTGCCTTGCATTTCCTACACAGATGCTTCTCCTGTTCTCCTTGGTGACTTTTGATAAAACTTGTCTTTTTTGACAAGAGTTTAACTGTGAAGTTTCCTAGCTGGGTAAACCCCCAGGGACAACGCAAGCATGCACAGTCATCTGGCTTATCCTGGATGTTTTTCACTTACTGCACGTGTGTGGTCTGAGGCCACACGTACAATGGACTGGAAATGGCTATGACATGTTGGACTCTCTTCACAGGTCTTTCACACCCAACCTGCATGTGCATAGTGGCCATTCACCACAGGTTTCAAGATCTTACTGCTGGGCTGGGTTGCCACACATCCAAAAGTCTGTCAACCCATTAAATATAACTTTTCTGGACATATTAAGAGGAGGTAGCTGGGAAAAATCAGGTAGCCCTAGAGTTCCCCCCTCCCCCTCCTCAGATAATAATGACCTTCACCAAAATACTCTTATATGTATACACTTCAAAGAGAAAATAAAAGAAAGGATTCTCTTCTTCCTTGCACCCCCACAAGCAAAGTGGAAAAGAGAACAAAAGCATGTTTTGTGTCTAAAAGTAGCTAAGTGATTGCATAGAAACACCTGTCCAGGCAGCCTAGGAGCATCCCCAAGAGACCAGTTTTCAAGGCACCATCTCCTAGATGCAGAAGGGAAAGGAAAGAAAAAGTAATAAAAAGGAAGAGGTAAATATACAACATGCACTTGAACGTCATTGTACAAAGTACTAAGAAAGGAAGTCAAAGAAGGTGCTTTGACGAGCAACAAGGATAAGAGTGAGGTGCAGCTAACGAGAATCAGGGGCCTCACATTCTAAAAGCTCTTGGGAGTGATTTAAGCAAGGTAATATCTCCGTTTCTAATGACAGGCAGAGGTGTGCACACACACAAGTGCACTGTATTTAGAATGGTAAAGGAGTGCAAGTTTACAGACCTACCTCACCAAAAGTATTTAGGGAGCATTTCAGGGATGATCCTTATCGGTCCCTTCCAACTTGAGATATTCTGTGACCCAAAGGCTTTAGGAACCTTATTGGGCCCAGAGGGGCAGTCACTCTTCTGTAGCATCAGAGATGCTTTCCAACAACACGAGTGTCTGCTCTGAGCTTACGTTGTGTCAGGGCACAGCAGTTTTTTTCAATGTTAAATTCTGTTGGTTTTCATATACTTTCCCTAAAACCACGGATTATGAAAAATCGGGGCTAGAAACAATCTACGGAAGGAGATTTGTCTATCTCTCAGTATACAGTTACACTATATAGCACATAAATTATTCTCCGATTAATCACATTTTTGGAAAATATAAGCTGCTTATCTGTGCAATAAGCTTGATTCCAGCTATTTTAATCATATAATTGCTTTTCTCCTTCACCAAGGAAAGCATTGTTCCAAATCATATCATAGTTTGTTGTATTTTATATTAGTCCCACTAGGATATTTTGCAGTTCACACAGAGCAAATACACATACCCACGCTGTGTCGTTCCCAGCTTGATTCTGTTACTTAACCAAACTGGCTTCATTGACTTCAGTGGATAGAATAGAATCAAGCTCATTTTATACATATATAAAAATATAAGTATAAATATACACTTAAGATTTTTTTTTAACCCCAAATCTAGTTGTTTGTTTGTTTTTTTCCTTTAAAAACTATGAAGAAGAGAGAAATCTGATATCACCTACATTTTGTACCACAGTGAAAATGTTTGCTGGAGTATAAAAGTGTGTGGTAAGGGACATTAAAACATAATAGCACAGTAGGCCAACTTATACCAATTGCTTCACAGTGGAACTATTGTCATTCAAGTACAAGTACTAAGTTAAAAGGCAATAAATAGTATATTAGGTCTCTTACTGCAGGCATTTTAGCTACAGTAATATCTACCGGAGTTACTTGTTATTAAAATAGATGATATTTTGGTAACAGCGTGCAAAGCAGGAACACAAACAGTTTCTTTCTGAATGAAGCATTATTCTACATCTTTTACTCACTAGGATTTCAGATGAGTGGGCAAATAAATAACAAGGCAGAGAAAACTTTGTCTGCAGAACCAGAGACTAGGGATCACAGAGGCTCTGCAATAATTATTACAAAATGCAAACAGGCCCCAGGACACAGCAGCTGCAGCTGGAGGACAGGTGGAAAAGAAAGAGGGGAAAAAACGCTGAGACAGAGAGAGAAAAATGGAAGAGTGAAACCCTAACACCTTTATGCAAAAGAAATGGTGAATTTTCAGATGTGCTGAAGATCCTTCAATTCAGAGTGTCTGCTCAGAAATGCAAACCTTGATGATGGCACGGTAGCCACTGGTGGTTTTGATAAGCGTGTCGAAGATTATATTTAATTTTAAAGCGTGTGAAAGGGGACATATAGGAGGAGAGGGTCAAGCCTGCCTGCAGCTTCTGAGCAGAAAGAAGGGGATGCCTAATACAGCATGAAGCTGGTTGAACCCGGTGCTGCTGTTTCTGTACAAATCTCTTGCTGGTTTTTGACAGTACTTGTGACCACAATGGCATACAGATATTCCTTAGGAATTATATTTATTTAAAGCGTGTGAAAGGGGACATATAGGAGGAGAGGGTCAAGCCTGCCTGCAGCTTCTGAGCAGAAAGAAGGGGATGCCTAATACAGCATGAAGCTGGTTGAACCCGGTGCTGCTGTTTCTGTACAAATCTCTTGCTGGTTTTTGACAGTACTTGTGACCACAATGGCATACAGATATTCCTTAGGACACTCCTTTCAAAAGCAGTAAGAGAAACAAACCCAAAGGCTAGGTCTTAGCTTTTGGGCTTGCCGGCATCACAGGTACAGCAGAGAGAAAGTGAAGGAGGCCCACTTCTATTAGTGAAGGAGGCCCAAACTTTCAGTTAGCTGAACTTAAACATTTTTTTGCTAGTAACCGGTGGCTATAATATTATGCATGGATCACAACTTAGGTTTTCATTTGTCTATCTGCAAAAGATTTATGAGAGTTGTCATCAGTAAGGAAGAAAAATTGTTCTGATTCTGAATAAGTGTACAGCAAATCTTGAGCTTTCCTGAGAAATGTATCATTTTCTCAGCATTTAACGTCATATATTTAATCCAAGGAATAGGCCATGGAATATGCTAGAATCTCAAGCTGCCGCATAAGGAAAAGAATTGGTAATTTGCTCAATGACCCAGAACAACTTGTCAAGAAGAACTGAAAATTGCATATTTGATTTTTTTTTTTAAAGATGGCAATACACAATAGTCAAGAAGTATTTAAAAAAAATACTAATACCTTCTTTGTGCTTAGAAAAGCAACTTTTAGACTGAGTCCAAGCTACAGCTAACATAAATTTTGTAACAAAATAGAAGCACAGCTACCTTATCTGTGCAGGAGCCACAAAATTCACTGTATCTCCTCATCCAGACATTTGTCATCAGAGGCATCCCTCACTCCATGTCTCCATGTTGTCATCATCCCCAGGGAACCTATGAACCGAGAAGGCAAGGATCTGTGGTGTCTCCTCCTTGCAGTGGGGCATGCGTTGTCACCAGCATCTGACAAGTCTGCAGATGATTATAATCAGGAATAGGAAGGTAAATCTGGAGAATAAAATCCCCAGCAGACAAGAGGAGACGGGCACCCTAAATGGGAGGGTGAGTACCGCTCAGCGCAGCCGTGCAAGGACAAAGGGGTTGTTTCAGCGACACTGCTAAGGACAATAGCCGGTACCACAGAACAACAGGTGGAGCTGGCTGATGCTCTCAGTCTACAAGAGATGAGGGCATCTCAAAACCACCTTTCATTCCTCCTCAGCATAAACACTTCCCTCTGAATTTTCAGTGAAATAGAAATTCTGGAGGGAGTAAACGAAAGAAAACAACAACAAAAAGCACTTTCAACAGTAAAATGACTTCATAGAAGTGTTTTGTATTTGTGAGTACAGACTATTTTGTGGGGGTCTGTCCTGGTTTCGGCAGGGATAGACTTAATTTCCTTTCTAGTAGCTGGTACAGTGCTGTGTTTTGGATTTAGGATGAGAACAAAGTTGATAAGGCACCGATGTTTTAGTTGTTGCTAGGTAATGCTTACACTAGCCAAGGACTTTTTAGTTTCCCATGCTCTACCGACTGAGAAGGCTGGAGGTGCACAAGAAGCTGGGAGGGGGCACAGCCAAACTGGCCAAAGGGACATTCCATTCCATGTGACGTCATGCTCAGTACATAAACTGGGGAAAGCTGGC
>NW_008794089.1:2967496-2979585 GCF_000699145.1 Aptenodytes forsteri
GGGGGGGGGTGAGCGAGCGGCGGCATGGTGCTTAGTTGCTGACTGAGGTTAAACCACAACAGTCCTTTTCACAACTTTTTACAACTTACAGTCCTTTACAACTCATTCCATGATATAAAAAGCAAAAGGAGCATGTCATCCTTCTTGACTTGAACAATATTTCAGTTCTGTGTTTTATTCTCACAGTAAACAGCTGCTTAATTAGCCCTGGCTGATTAAATCCACTTCTATAGGGCAAAAATTTTCACAAATCTAAAAATAACCTTCACCTGACACTTACAGGCACAGTAGTGTGTCTTAGGATATTCTGTTTTCAAGGAAGTTATTCAGCATCAGATTAATCTGTTATTAACCCATAATTTTTTGCTATGTAGAAATGAACATGTTTTAACCAGTTATGTCCCTAATATACCTATATGGAATGCTCCAAATTTGTGAAATTAAATTCGTAACTCTTAATAGTAGGCTAAAATCAGTATGACTCTTTTCACAAGCTATGAAAATATGTGAGCTGGCCCCATTAGAAAGTGACTCTGAAATGGGAAAAAAATTGAAAATAAACAAGCATTAAGAGTAAAATTCCCAATATCTGAAAATATTTGGTTGTTATATATGCTGTCAGGGATATGAGGCATCTGTTTTCTTTTAAGCATTGAGAAGTAGCATTTTCAGCCACTTGTGGGTGTTGCTCGCTGTTATGAAATGGATTTTATCAGTCCAAGTATTAGAAACTGTAACCAACACAGCTATGGCAGAGTCTGCAGTCTTGCTTTATGTGCCGTCTTCAAACTGAGATTCTAAAAAGCCACTGACAGCCACAGGCCACGGGACAGAAAGCTGAGATACTCCACTCACATGCCATAGAGCAAGCAGCACGGGGAAACGATGAGCTCTTGACATCTTCTACAAAAGAGAGAACAAACTTCAAGGGTGGATTTTTAGTGCCCTGAGGTCAGGTCACTGGAGGTTTCCTGACCAGAGCATAAGGGTGCAACAAAACAAGAAAAGGTAGCTGACTAAATACTGCAAAATACTTTCGAGAGTGGCTTTTCGGATTAGACTTTTAATGAGATGTGTAGATGGCAAGTCATTCATCTCTTGTCAGAATGAAGCAACTTCTTCAGTTGTTGCTAATTGCTTCCAGTGGTAATGTCTAACACAGTATTGCAAAAGCACAGAAAATCTGGGGTTTTAAAGAAAAGGAATTATTTCCATGCTTAAAATGAAAGGAGGTATAAGGTTGTATATAACTTTTTTGTATTTAAAAAAAAAAAGCCAACAAATGATAGTCAGGAGGTGAAAAGATTATCTATTTATCTTGAGAGTTTTGTTATAACTGCTTATAATAAAAGACCAGTTCCTGAAACATTTGTTCCCTTTTTCATCCTCACTCAGACAAAGCTGCCATTTAACACTAACGATCTGAAAGGTCCTGTTGCCTTTGCAGTCAATATTTCCCTTTCACAGCTCCTCGCTTGCCCCTGTAATAAATCACAAAGCTAGCATTTTTGCCTATCTACAGTCATAGCTAGAGATATTAAAAAACATTGAGAGTGGAGCTGGACAACTCCCTTGTGTAGAGCAATTGCAAGGACCACCATTTGTTGCTAATGGGAATGGGTAAATAATTACTTGACATAATTCGTAATTATTCAGAATTCAAAGAGACTGGGCTGAAATGGAGTGGAAATGAAAGGTCTATATGGAAGTGTCTGTAACTAAATGGATTGTTTATAGGAGACTTTAAATTATCAGAGTGCCACAACATTTTTTTTTTACTGGAAAATACAGTTGCTTTGGAGATCATTATCATTGTATGAAAATGCATCATTTTGTGATGAAATTATGTTTTAGAAAAATGAAACTAACATTTTGATTGAGTCGAGCTATTCGGTCTTAGATATCTGACTGTTCACAATACCTTTTCAAAAAATGCAGCATTCCTTAAGAGAACAAAACTTTTTTGATTCATTGAAATGCAACATTTCAATTAAACTGGATTTTTTTTTTCCAAAATGCCTGAACTTCTTAACAAATATTCCAATTTTCAGCCAGTACTTGTTGTGACAGAACAGTAACCACATGCATCACCTGACCAATGTCAACAGGAGAAGACATTAGCACCTTCTAAAGTCAGGTTGGTCACTGTTGTTCAGATGGTACCATGCTTGCTGCTTAAGGACAAGCTAGAGTAATTTGCCTCCTGGAAGTACAAGAACATGATTTTGCTTGCAAAAATGCAAATTTACTTGCGCAATACTAATAAGTTTGCATTTAACTATTTCCCTTGTAAAATTTTTCATGATGATGTATTAATTTGTTAAACATGTGAAGGATACAAGATAAATGTGACTACTTTTAGGCAACTTTAAACCATGTTAGTTCAAAGCCCCATGAATAATTTTTTCATATGCTAGTTTAAAAATTGCCCTTTTTATTATACATGAACAGCATTCTTCTCCCCATTTACAATTTCTTTGGGATAGGAAGTCAGATCTCAAGAGGGGCTCTAGACAATTTTTTTTTTTTTAAATAACTATTATATTGTTGAGAACTATTAAATAGCTACCTGGAGACAGGTTAGTTTTTACAGCCATGTGAATGTAGAGCACTGATTTACAGGTGTCATCTACCGTACTCTATCTTTCAAATCAACTTTGTCACTTCCTTTAAATTTGCACTACAAATTCATACTATTACCCACTTTGCTGAAGCAGTTAGCCAATACGGCCTGGCAAAGTTGTTCCTGTTAAGATGAAAAATAGATTATAGAAGTCAAGTATATCATTTGGTGTAATCTTGTTTATTTACGGAAAATAAGCACAAAGTGCAGGTTCCTTGAGCAGAGTAGGAAAAACAAACAGCAGGTAGTTCAGCGTCTCAGATAAACCTACATCTGTTGCTCAGGCAAGCTCCATGGTTTGAGGGGTTTCTTTCTCTGTTTCTCCTCAAGATGATTCTCTTGTTTCCTGTCCTGACTCCCCCTGCCCGGCGAAGAAAAGTAAAAAAAACAAACCAAAACAAAAACCCCAAACCACACACAAAAAAACCCAACCCCCCCAAAAGCCCCAAACCAAACCCCTTACACAGCTTCTATTAATTCAAAGTCTTAATTCGATGCACCAAATGCAGAAAATATGGCTAAAAGAAACTCGGAGATGAAGGTTCAGTAAAAGGCAGGTAAAGTGGTGGCGAAGAAAAGTAAAAAAACCAAACCAAAACAAAAACCCCAAACCACACACAAAAAAACCCAACCCCCCCAAAAGCCCCAAACCAAACCCCTTACACAGCTTCTATTAATTCAAAGTCTTAATTCGATGCACCAAATGCAGAAAATATGGCTAAAAGAAACTCGGAGATGAAGGTTCAGTAAAAGGCAGGTAAAGTGGGAAGACAAAATGAAGTAGGCAGACAGGAGACATGAAACTTAACCAAATCAGAGCTGCAGAAAACAGAGCTTTAGTGCAAAGATGGGCAGAAAGCCAGAGGACATGGACAAGGATCTGAACAAGTAGTAAGAGAATTAAAAAAAAAACAAACCCCCAAAAAACCCAAACAAACCAAAAAAACAAAAAAGTCTAGTGATGAAGTGAGGAAAGAAGAAATAGTGTAGCAGTAGAAGTTGATAAGGGAATGAAAACTTCTGAAAGCAATGGAAAAGATAGTGCAGTTCACTGCAAGACTAAATAAGAAGTGAACTTGTAAGAGCAGCAGAGGAATAAAGAATAACTCTGGGTAGCAAAAGCACAAAACGTTGCTGAAGTGGGAGAAGTGAGTATTGGTGATTATTGATGTAAGTGAGCTTATGAAACCAGGTAAGGACAAAACATTGAAAGGTAGGTGAGAAAGCAAAAGCAACATAGACAAGAGCAAACAAAATGGATTTGAAGTGTTGTGGGATGAGAGACATTCCTCAGCTTATCTCTAGAGTGAAAGGCAATACACTTGTTTACCGTGAGGAGCAAGGACACAGCATGATTCCTATTGTAGGTTTTTTGTGGGGGGAAAAAAAAATTAAGAAACCCTGCACGACTTTCTGTAAATGGTACTTGCACACCTCAAGTCTGCAGCAGTTCCCATAAGACTGACAGTAAATACATAGAAGGTTACCAAAAAAAGGAAAATTGAAATGATCAGTACTGTTTAGAATAACTTTTCTTTCCAGACTGGACAGATTGTCTCAGCCTTTCTTGTTGTTTTTTTATTTTACATAGTCTGCTGCAGTGCTATTATGGCTTTCCATGATCAAGGAATTAAATAATCAGGGAAAAGCATACAGTTATAACTCAAAGAAGCATTTACAAAACTGAAAGCCTGAAACCCTCTGCAAGTTGTTCACAGAGTCAGTTTAGGTATCATTTTGAATACATAAATGTTAATTTGAAAAGGAAACACACCCTTTATAGATACTGAGGCTCTCACACAATGGCCAAACAGTCTGTTAAACCTGGGACTTGAATTTGGTTTTCCAGAAATGTATTTTGCATCTCAAAGAGAAATAAACATTAACGTAGTAAGAATTAAATGATTGCCCCCTTTTTTTTAATGCTATTTATATAAAAGACACTTTTGCCTTTTAATGCAAGAGATTAAGATGTCCAGTTTCTGGCCAAATTACATCCCCTGACTCTTGAGAACTTAGAGAAAGCACTTTTTTACCGATACACTGCTCCCAAGTCTGACAGAACCAAAATGAAACAAAAATAAGCCAAAAAAGAAACTGTCTTTACCAAACCAGTTCCAGTTGTTGAATGACAAAACATGAGAAACAGTCTGTTACCTGGGACTTGAATTTGGTTTTCCAGAAATGTATTTTGCACAGGACACACCCTTTATAGATACTGAGGCTCTCACACAATGGCCAAACAGTCTGTTAAACCTGGGACTTGAATTTGGTTTTCCAGAAATGTATTTTGCATCTCAAAGAGAAATAAACATTAACGTAGTAAGAATTAAATGATTGCCCCCTTTTTTTTAATGCTATTTATATAAAAGACACTTTTGCCTTTTAATGCAAGAGATTAAGATGTCCAGTTTCTGGCCAAATTACATCCCCTGACTCTTGAGAACTTAGAGAAAGCACTTTTTTACCGATACACTGCTCCCAAGTCTGACAGAACCAAAATGAAACAAAAATAAGCCAAAAAAGAAACTGTCTTTACCAAACCAGTTCCAGTTGTTGAATGACAAAACATGAGAAACAGCCTCAGCTGGAGAGAGCAAGTTAAATTAAGGAAGGGAGGCACAGGTGCTTTTTAGTAGGACAGGAAAATTCTTCAGGTATATAGCCCAAAGATGGTGTTAAATTTTGTTTCCAAAAAAAGTACATTCCCAGACTGTGAATGGCTCTTAGGTGTAGTGAGACGCCTGGAGGAAATAAAAATGTTTTGGTTTAAAGTCCTTTCCTGAAGAGAAGTGTTTACCCTTAGCAATTAAGAATCAGCAGTAGACAACTATTCCTGTAATATCTTTGGCTGGTTTTATAAGACACCCTGGAGAAAGGCCTTGATATATTAAAATATAGAGATGTGCAATTAATAGCAGTATGGCATCACTATTATTGCAATTACAGAATAAAACCTATAAGAGTCTTTCTCTTTCAATTTTTAGTTCATATAGCTAGATATATTGTTTTGCAGTTATTCATGCTGGCAACTAAAGGGAAACTTTCTTCCTCAGAAAGCTGTGGGACAAAGGGGGCTGAGCTTTAGGTGAGACTGGATGAGACCTCACCCAAAGACTGAGTCAGAGGAACATGGACTAGGCTCAGCAGACTTCTACTGTTAAAATAGTCTGCTAAGAAGAAAAATGGACGTAACATAATTTAAAAGCAGTCAAAATTTTCCTACTTGACTTGACTCTGAAAGCACGCAAGGGAGAAGAAAGTGGATGAATGATACGAGTGAGATGTGCCACACACTTCTGTCCAGTTCTGCCTGCTTCGTACCAGCAAATGCAAAAAGTGACAGCACTCTGCTGGAAACCAGTTCCAGCATTCCCATTAGATTAGATTTTAATGGACTTAAATCTTAATTTGCATAGAAAAATTATGCTGGTTTGTTTAAAATAAAAGAAGAGAACAGCTACGGACTCTTGCACTCACTGAGCCAACGCTTGGTATGGTTTAAGAAGTTACTTCCCCCCGCTGTGAGGAATCGCTGTGCAGTGAGGGTCCGCAGGCAGAGCGTGTCCCTGCCTCATCACTCTCAGTGCATTTTCATGCAAAATCACACAAATTGGCAGTTTAAGCTGCACTGTGATTTGCAGGGGCTGAGGCACAGGCACACGTTCCCTCCTGCTTGACACAGTTGTAGTTGGAATAGAGAAGGGCAGGCACTGGGGGGGGAAAGATCCTCCTCCTCAGCAAGATGACTAACTGATGGAAAGTCAGAGTCCAGCAAACTGTGGGCTTTTCTTCCACAAAACCCAGGGAAAAGAAAAAAAAAACAAACCCCACCAACAATCCTATGCTTGTTATGGGTAGCTTCAGTTCTAGTTTCTTAGATGAGAAAACATCAGAGGCTTTCCTTCACTTGCAAAAAGCTATTAGCTTTTCCCTGGCAGCTGCCGCCTCTGAGGTGGAGGAAAGCTCATGCCTTTTATACGTGGCAGGCTCCAGCTCCATAGTCTTTAAAGATTTCAAAGTCCCTCCAGGGAAAAAAAAAAAAACAAACCCCACCAACAATCCTATGCTTGTTATGGGTAGCTTCAGTTCTAGTTTCTTAGATGAGAAAACATCAGAGGCTTTCCTTCACTTGCAAAAAGCTATTAGCTTTTCCCTGGCAGCTGCCGCCTCTGAGGTGGAGGAAAGCTCATGCCTTTTATACGTGGCAGGCTCCAGCTCCATAGTCTTTAAAGATTTCAAAGTCCCTGAAACTGAAGTGCGACTATGCTTGTTATGGGTAGCTTCAGTTCTAGTTTCTTAGATGAGAAAACATCAGAGGCTTTCCTTCACTTGCAAAAAGCTATTAGCTTTTCCCTGGCAGCTGCCGCCTCTGAGGTGGAGGAAAGCTCATGCCTTTTATACGTGGCAGGCTCCAGCTCCATAGTCTTTAAAGATTTCAAAGTCCCTGAAACTGAAGTGCGACAGTGCTATGACACAAGCAGCAGAAAATCGAGGTGGCAAATTTTTAGATCTACCTTCTTTGTATTGTGCAATGCAAGAAAACCAAAAAACCTTCAGAAACCTAAAACCTACTGTTCTTCAGCAAACACGATGCATTCACTGTTCTCATACAGCAGTCAAAATGTTATCTGAAGGACATGAAGGGAATCTGTTCCAGAGTTCCAACCTCCTAGTAAAAAAACCCTGGCATTACATAAAATCACTTGTTTCTTGTTTTGTTTTTTGCACAAACCTCAGAAAACATTTGATCTTTCTGATAAGCTGGATATCCTGGCTCTCTATGAATGCTGGAAAATGTGTTTATACCCAATTTTTTTATGTTCTTCAGCATGCTTTCCTTTGCTATGTGTTTTATGCTGACTTGTCTCAAAGTCTGTCTTCATTATTTGGATTCAGAGTGGTTACTTTGAGTTAAAGCTTAGCAGGGTGGTTTTGTGTGGTTTATATTTCTACATCACCCAAGTCTGTGTATAACACATTTACTTGAAAAAAGCAATTAATCTGTGCAGCCCTGGCATCAGCAGTTATGGTGAAACTGCAAGACACTAACAAAATAGTAAAAGAGGACATTTTCCTTCTAAAATTCCAAACCAAATTATGGTGTGCAGCAAGTAATCAAACTCCAGTTTATCTTATTACAAAGCTTACTCTGGCTTGGATGTCAAATTAAATTATCATTTGCCTTTCCAGCAAGAAATAACTGTCTTTGAACTATCTGACTACAGATTATGTTTTGCAGCCTTTACGTTCTCTTTCTCCCTCTCCCTTTTCCCCTGAATGAAAAGGGGATGTAAGGGATGCCTTACATCAGTGGCAGCAGCAGCTTTGGCTGTTTCTAAACTTGCAAGTTTCTAAATTTAACAATGTATTCTGGATGGGATGGGCTATTACACTTCTGCATGTCTTACTAATAAAGATGACTATTTTCTTAACAAACGGCTTCTACCTGTGAAGGATAAAGCTAAGCTTTCTCTTACTTAGTCTCCATGGACAACTGATCAGAGAATAGATCGGTTGATGTTTAAGGAAGGTTATTCTCAAGAAACCAACATCCTCTGTTTCTCCCCAGTTTATGTGGGTCCCCTGATGACCTCTCCATTTTGCTGGCACAGCTGTACAGATCTGCCCAGTTCATTTGCCTTCTCTGGGCAATAAAGTTTTCCCCACAATAGTCCACATTGGGATTGATGGTTTAGTCCTTTGTGTGAATAGGCTCCACACCTAACACTTTTGGCCTGAGGAAATCTGGGTAAGTCGGACTGCTACACTCTGCAAGCTCTTCAGCAACACCGTTCAGCAAATGCTTCCTGTCAGATGGCCTTGAACATGTCACTTCCACCTGCCTTAGTTTTCTTACCTGGAAAACTGGTAAGATAAGACTACTGATCTTTGGAGAATATCAACAGTGCTATCTATTAGTGGTGTTGTCTTCTCTTATTTTTATTCATATTACTCAGAAAACAACGGGAGTTTTCCGGCCGGCTGGATTTTCTCCATGCTGGCCTGGCCATCTGGAATTGGGGTGGCTGAGAAGGACGTCAGTGCTGTGTCACGATGGGAATGCTCTGACCGCCCTCCCAGAAACAGTTTCAAGTCCGTACTTCTAGGCAAGGTTTGCTGAGAGGTATAAAATACTCTGGCTTTCTGTTCTGAGTCTAGATGGATTATTGGTGAAAACATGTGGCTGTTCAGGGAGGGGGTGAAAGAATCAGAAAGCAGATTTATATTTGGCAGCTGGAGCTGTATCTGCCACAGCAAAGGCAGAACCTTAGTCTAACATGTACTGAACTTCCAGATCTGAAGCAGATTTCTGAGTTCTGCCTTCCTCATTGCAGACTTAACAAATGACTTGGTCTTTTGGCTACTGTACAGCAAGAAGACAGTCTCAGGATATTAAACAGATAAAGGATCTGAGACAGAAGTTTTCTTCAGATTTTCAGATCAGCTTTCTTGGTTTCTCCCAACCACTGCTGTGTTGCCTGCAGTTTCTGAATGTTTCTTCTTCTCAGAAATGCCCTCAGGAAAAATACCAGATAAATGCCTGTTACTTTTATGTTGATTTATTGTGATTTTTATTTTTTTTCCCCAAAAAGAAATATCACTTTGCTGCCTGGCATTCAGTCCTGTGCTTCTGAACATCAAAAGTTCTACTTTAGCCTCCCAGCTTCAGCAGCTGAAAATAAAAATGGATAGGAAGGTGACTGAGCAGGCAGGTGCAGTAACAAAAATGTAGCTCCACTTTCTCCTCTGGCTATGTTTTATGTCTCCATGATTTTTGTATTCTTTCTCATTTCTCTGTGCGTTATTCTTTGCACATCTAAAAAATTAGGGGGAAAAGTGTGATTGCTTACTGTCATCCCCAGTTTTCAGTGGTAACTGTCAAATGTGGAACCCAGCAGTACCAGCTCTGCTAGAGGTGCGTGAGCAAGCCCTTCTTTGCTAAACCCATTAGTTTCAGGTGACTTTCCCCTTTCAGTTTTTTCTTTGCTTCTGGCCCAGATCCAGTGAGAGGCGCACATGCAGCCAGACTAGCCATTCTGTCTTTTTCCAGCTGTGATGCAGAAAGAGGTCTCCTCAGTAAGAAACATTTAGATTGTCTCTACTTAATTTGGAATAACAGAAAAAAAAATCAAATGCTGAGGAGGGTGAAGGCTTCTAATGTACAGTAACCCTGACCCCCAAAGGTCTACAAAAGCTGCTGCTACTAAGTCAGCCTGACATGATGGTGGTGAAGACCGCAAATTTCCCTCTTTGAGAAACTTCCACATCATCCAAGGAACAGAATAGGTCAAAAACAAGTCATCCTCCTCAGTTTAGGCTATCAGTTGCCACTCTTGAAGCTGTAACACCACACGGAATAAATATTTTTGGAAAGTTTTCAGTGCTCCTGAAACTACTGTAGGATTTCTGCCACAGGGTAATTTTGTGTTCAGCTCACTGCCAGAAATTCCTGGTCACCAGCCCTCTGAAAATTGCAGCTTCCATATGAACCTGTCAGGTTAAGGAAGGCTGATGGCTACCAGCAGGCATAGCTGCTGATAGGCAAAGAAAGACCTTGAATATCTGAGAGGTTAATGGGTGTGCTAACCACCATAAAAAGCATTTTAGCCTCATACAGAGCAGGATAGGTGAAATGGCAGGAACATTAGCCAGAGCTTTAGAGCAGGATGAACAGAAGCTGAGCCACAGGATCCGTGGGTTTCCAGGGCTGGGGCTGCAATGCGGCAACTATGCTTTTGAGTTTTGTCTGTCGGGAAGAAACAAACAAGCAAGAAACCACTACAGGAAAAGCCAGGAAAACAAGGAGAAGATTCGAGATGCACTGGTACAATGATGCTGAGAGGGAGCCAGAAAGCTGAGCCAGGTTGGAGTGCTGGAAAAAGAAATTGCTTGTTATTTATTTGTATTGTGTTGAGGGAAACGAAAATTTCGATATGTTCCCTAAAAAGAAGAAGGATTGCATGCAAGCAATACCTGATTACATCATGAGTTTCTCTTTCTAACAGAAACAAGTCAGCAAGACCCTGAATATTGGCTAATCATTCATGCTAACATGTTCGGGGTGGATTAATGAAGAGCGCGTTCTGTGAAATCTCATTGTGATATTTTGTGTTACATTGTGTTTTCCACCTTTTTTAATTTCTAAAAGTTCCTAGTGAAGGCATTGGCACTAGTATAATGAATTTAAGACTACCAATAATATGTTTGCTTTTCTTAGTGTTTGCAGATCCTTAGAGCGATCTATAGACTTTATAAACATCTGTGATTGGGAGATAAAAATAAACAAAGTATGCTTGTCACCAGTTGCTTTCAAATATCTTTCCATGTGTATTTCATAGAATCATAGAATCATTAAAGTTGGAAAAGACCTCTAAGATCATCGAGTCCAACCGTCAACCCAACACCACCATGCCCACTTAAACCATGTCCCTAAGCGCCTCATCTACATGTCTTTTAAATACTTCCAGGGATGGGACTCAACCACTTCCCTGGGTAGCCTGTTCCAGTGTTTAACCACCCTTTCAGTAAAGAAATTTTTCCTCATGTCCAAAAAGTCATCAAAGAAGATAACTTTTCAGCTTCCACATAGCTTGAATTATAACTATAATTTGACAGGATGGACTTCAGTTCAGTCATATTTGTGATAAGCCCAGTTATGTTGTGAGAGATGTTTCTTATCATCATTTCAAGCAGTAAATGTTACTGGAGCTCTAACTGCCAAAATCACATGGACCATGGTGAAAATGCTTACTGATTTGTGCCAGGTATATACTGACAACCTGTTCCTGCTCTGGTGAATCATCCTGGCCACACTTCATTTTTTATGGGCATTTGATCTACTAAAGGATTTTTGCAGTGTGAGAGAGGAATGCTGTGGACCAAACAGATGTTGAGGGATCTTGTGTGTTTAACATGTTTACACGGTTGCCCCCAGTTACAGAGGATGGGATTTGATTTGATGAGTCCAGTTCTGTGTTCCTATACAACACCCATGCATAGAGCCCATGCATAGGTATTGATCAATGTTTGGGCACTGGCCATAATCTTTTTTAAAACTTACTTTCTAACTCTTCAAGGTACACCAGCAAAACCCCTAATAACCCCAGGAGAGACTTGAGAAGTACAAACAGCCCTTGTGTGAGCATGCCTGAAGGCGAGAGCACATGCCATCAGTCTGCCTAAGATACTTCAAGGCTGAGAATTATCCCCCTCCAGACTGTGACTGTGGTCTTTAAAATGGGAAAGAGCTGAACTATGCAGAGCTGTGTTGCTGTTTTCTTTTACAGAAAAAAGAAAAATGTGGAGAGTCATATTTGTTACATGCTGTATTATGTGAAAAAAGTGCTGTTTATACTGAAGTAAGATGTGTCTGGGGTAATAATAATGGTTTCCAGAAAGAAGCAGCATTAAGAAAGAAGAAGAAGCCTCCTTGGTGGTGGCTGGTGGGGGTGTGTGTTATAAC
>NW_008794089.1:2980353-3013329 GCF_000699145.1 Aptenodytes forsteri
TTATGGGGGGTTCATCCTGCTTGCCGTCCCCGTCTTCCAGCTCGGGGGGACGAGTACCCTGAGGATAACTGGTCTGCCTGTTAAAGACTGAGGCAAAGAAAGTATTAAATACCTCAGCCTTTTCCTCATCCTCAGTGACAATGTTCCCCCCCACATCCAATAAAGGATGGAGATTCTCCTTGGCTCTCTTTTTGTCTAATACTTATTGAAAACTTCTTAACTCGTAAGCAGAGTCACAAAGCTAGCTTTACCTAGTATTTGCATTTTTTAACATATATGTTTGTGTTTTAGCACAGCACTTTTTTTTATTCCATTACAGAAATTTCTTAGGCAACTCTTGCCTTACACGTTGGAAACAATGCATCAGAATGTGTGTGAAGATGACTGCACATGGCTCAGAGAGGTTGACATCACTGCATCCTCCCGAAAGCAAAGGCAACAAAAGTTAATGATATTTGTCTCCTGCTTTCACATAGAAATATCCCAGAAGACTGCAGAGATTGCATACAGAGGGACCATTTCACCCATCACTGAAATTCATTCACCTCTGTATCATCTCTGTGCTTTGCAATGCGCCCGTTATGTGCATTAATGGACCAATAAAACATTCCTTGGTATGCTTTAATACTACAGAATATTTCTTCCTATGGTAGGTCCCAACTGAGTGAAATGATTCATCTTGTTATTTCTTTTGGATGTTTCAAGATGTTTATTTTTATTTTTGACACATTTCAGCATAAGCTGCTCAGGCAGATATCTCAGCTTGTGAGCATCTTGAAGATAACAGCTTGGTTCTTTCATTCTATAAAATAGTCAGGTCACTAACAGCTGTGCATCGTGATGATCACAAAGAAAACGCCTTCTTACGAAGTATCTCTCAGAATACCTTAAAAATAATACTGAGATTACTCCATAACCGAGACATATTTGAACTTGATTCGCTGTACCACCTCTTTAATCATCCCCTTGACAGAGAAGGATTTAAACATTTAGTTGTATCAATGGTCTCTGCAGAAAAGTGGGAAATCGTATTGACGTGATCCAGTTCCTATAATGTACATGTTTTTAAGTTCAAGCAGATGAACAATTCTGCTTAAGTCAAAGAACCCACTCATGCTTAATTTTTAGCATGTGTTTTAGAAGCTTTGAGTGAGACTATAATCTTCAGACATTTCTTTCACTGTCAGCTTTTCCCCTCTGGTGTTGGATTATAAAACAACTAGAGACTAGCTCTTTGTGCTGAGGTTGGATTCTGCTGCCCTTACAGACTCTGAGCAACACTTTGTCTGGTGAGGAATTCGTAGAAATCAGTGAGGTCAAGTGGTAGTCAACCTTGAAACTCTTTAATTATCATTTTCAAAGCTTTCCAGGCTGGTAAACAGGCTGCTGAGAAAACACTAACACTTGCAGACTTTAAAGGGTGCAAGAATAAATTTTCTGGAGACAAGAGTTTTTGTATGGCACGGGCTGGAAATATGAACATAACCTCCTTCATAATTTTTAATATCTCTTAAAAATATGTATTGAACATACTGAGAAAATCTAGGAGGAATCCCTTCACTTCCAATTTATGTCTTCCCGGCACTTAAAATAGCAAGTAGTGAGCTATAATCATGGACAACTACAAGTTCTCAGTATCCTGAAGGTTTCTGGACACTTAGCAGGACTAGTTGTTGTTGGGCTATGAACAGCTGTTACTTGCTTCTTCTCTGTTCTTGACTTGGTCCTTTGCTTGTCTGTCTTCTCTGAGGTTGCTGCCTGAGAGGTACGCAGTGGCTCTTCCTCTTCCTGTGTTCAGCCACTCCTTTGCTTTGTCAGTCTTGGATCTACTTTGCATTCCTGAAACATTACAGCTCCTCTGGCCCTTTAAAGGCCCATTATTAATTGAATCGCAGATTTCCATGTTCCTTTTGCTTTGGTTTCCTCTCTTTGACATGTCTTGGACCTCCTTTACTTGCCCCAGTGATTTTAATTTACTCTTTTAATTATTGAATTTGCTCTGCTGTCCCTTACTTCCCTTCACTAGTCCCTTCACAGAACATCAGCTCATCTAAATCAGCATAGCTCTCCTGATCCCAAAATGCTTTTTCTGGAATACTGCCGCCTGGTAGGAGGCTGTGGACCATATACACTGGTGCGTGTTGCTCTGAGAAAACAGTGCAGCATCCAGTTTGTTCGTGGCAGTTTGGCTTCCAGAAGGTGCTGTAACCAGTGTGACCAGAAATGGGTAAGACATAGCAGCCCTGATGCTTTCTTTCAACCCCCCTCAGCCTCACCCCACCTTCTCTCAGTACTCTAACCTTCGCCTTTGTTGTAATTTCTATGTTGTGAGCACAGAATCGTAAAGCGTGGGACAGTTCAAGTTTGAAGGGGCCTCCTCCTGCCCAAAGCAGGGACAGATCTGAGATCAGACCAGGTTGCCCAGGGCTCGTTCCAGTTGAGTCTTAAAAACTTCCAAGGATGGAGACTGTGCAACACCTCTTGGCATCACCTTCCATTGCTTCACTGGCTTAATATCATCTTTCTATATCATCTTTCTGGCATGTTGTCAGGACCTTGGTGTGCTTTGCTACCATTTATTCCCTTGCTTGGTATTTACGCGCCAACTTTAGTGTATATCAACTGAGGGATATATTCTAAGCAGTACCTGATCTCTGTTAGTATTGAAATCAAAGGCAAAATCAAAGGGATTAAGGCTGTATACATTGTAAAGAAAGGAAATGCAGTCTGGACCTGAATCAGCTTCTGCTATTACCCAGATAGGTACCCAAAATATATCTCATTTTGCTCCACATAATTTGTTAGCCTGATGTAGAATTGCTATTGTTCCCTTTTCATTTAAAAACAATAAAACCCAAAATTTTCAAGCTGCACAAATGCAGTTTTAAAAAAAGACATTAATAAACATTTTTCTACATCTAGTGATGGATAAAAATATTTCTAAGCTTGGACCAGCATTTATTTAATTAAATACTAATCATCTTGTACTATTTCTAGTCAATTTATCAGCTATAACAGAGAAGTGGAAAAAAGAGAGAGCATTTTAGGGTCATGAAACATGTCAACATTTCTTAAGGAACACTGACAAAAATAGAAAGAAAAATGAAAACATCATGTTAATAATGGCAAGGATGACCTTAACATTTTGGATGCTGAGACTGTCAGTCTTTACTTCCTTCTGTGGGGTAATATTTATTTTAGTGATCATTTGAATTTGCAAAGAGAAATAAAATAGTAGGGCAGTGCAAGCTGGATTGAGGACAGAAATTTTTTGTAAGAGATCATGCTTTAACACTTTCAGCTGTGTTCCACAGCTGCCTGCCTCTGGAGTTATCTCACTGGATCTTAACTAGTAGCGGTGTAATGTACTATTGTATCAAAGTGATGAAGAAGCGTATTCAGTTAGTCTCTCACTGGAAGTGTGTAGCTTCACAGTACTCAAATTTATTTCAGTCTGACTGTAGGAAAGCAAACACATTAGAACACAGCTTCAGAAGGATTTTCTAAAATACAGTGAGACAGATTTTGCCACTTTTACTTATTTTAAGTAATATCTTGAATGAAGGTGGCAGGAAATGGCCATGTAGTACAGCTGTATTAACTAATTGTTTCTCTGATTTCTGGCATTATTCTTCACATTTTCCCCTCCTCTGTCAAGCTTTTATAGTAAATGATTTTGAGTCATTTACTAACATCCAACTTCATGACTTTCAGAGTCGTTATTTCTTTGTTGCAGTTGCAGTAATGCATTGTGCCTTTAAATTACAAGGCTAGATAGTAGTGTCTCAGATTCCCTTTCAATCACCAATAGTTGGTCTGGCAGAGCAGCTTCTGAAGGCACTTTATTGACAAAAAGTGGCATTTTAACACCTGTTCATCTTATTGCCCTATTCCCCTCTTTTTGCCTGTAGAGCTAAATGGAGGTCTCTTTTCGATACTACTATTATAATAAACTATAAATAAATAAATAACCCAAATTATTCCAGGAAAGTGCCTGCCTTTTCATCCTAATCAAAAATCCTATTGCAACTTGTTTGAACAAAGCTTTGTCTCTTATCCTGCAGCACATCTACCTCATCTGGCATGGTTTCTGATTCTGTGAGGTTGCAGGTACTCTTAAAATACCCTTGATTTTGGTGCGAGTTGATTGTTTTATCAGTACTTGAGATTGTAGCCTTTTCTTTTTTCCTTCAGTTGGCTTTGTCTCAAGCCCTGGAACAAAGACCAACAATGCCTCTTACGCTTAGAGACTGCAATGTCAGTTTACAAGGCCAAATGCATTATTTTTAGTAAATGTATATGACAGCTAGTTATTGGATCAGAAAACAAATCCCCCCTTAAAAGACAAATGCTATGGAAAAAGTTGGGCATAGACTGTGCAAATTACCATGGCAGTTTTCCACATGCCCCTTGTCGAGTCCTAGAGAGGCTCCAGCAGGGGACCGCACCTCCCACCTCCTCTTGCCATCGCCTCTCCGGTTGAGGAAAAGCAGTAGGGAAGGGAATGAGTCCCTGTGATGCTTGTGGTACATGAACACAGAATCAAGCCCTGGGGAGCGCAGCTCACCTGTGCATGTGCCTCATGGCAGGATCGGCTGTACCTGTGTCATTCCTAGCATGTCCCTCTAGCCTCTTCCTGCAGACCTCTAGTAGCAGTGACTTCAAAATTTCTCCACAGAATCTAATCCATTAGAAACTTCTTTTCCGATGTCTAACCTAAATCTCCCTTTCAGCAGTGTAGATGTTATTATTTTGTCCCATTCATTAAGGGAGGTGAAGTCCACCTGCAAAGCTCAATCCATAGAGGAAGATGAGATAATCTAATGACCGCTCCCCTTAAAGGCATATCTAAACGACTACAAATATGCTATAACCTGTCCATCAGCTGCCCAGAGAAAGTGCTGCTTTGTGCTCAGTCTCTTCCTATTTAGTAGAGTTGAATGAGATTCATCTACTTTTTCAAGGCTTCACAACCCCTGGGTAACAAGTCTGAAACATTAAAACTATATTCAGGAGATGAACTCCAAGAAATATCAGATAGCACATGAGACAAATAGTTCCTATATTGTTCTGAAGAATAAAAAAAGACTGTCAGTGTACTAAGCTTTTTAAATAAATAAATAAATAAATAAATAAAAGATCCAAATAAAAAGAACTATATATATGTAATTTTTGATCTTACAGTTGGAGCCAGCCATGTTTTATGTAGCCCAGAAAGCTGCTATCTGCATCTTTTTGTGGGATCTACCTCATAGTGATTTCTAAACTTGAAGCTGCGAACTTCCTGCGAGTGTACATAAATGCAGATGTGTGTAAGAAAGCTTGGAAAACCACTGTCACAAGAAGAAATTCTACATTAAAATTGTTCAAAAAGTGAATCTGACAAATGCAGTATGTAAAGCTAGGAACCCTTTTATTCACACCCTATTTCATCCTTAAGGAATGAAGCATCACAGTAGAGAAGCTTTATGGGAAGCAGTTTTAAGCTGGCATTGATATTTTACTATCTGGAAATTGATTTCAACCTTAGACAGTGGAGCTTCCAATTTTAGTGTCTGCTGCTGATAGAGATGCAGGATCCTGACATATGATAAATAGTTCCTATTGTTCTGAAGAAAAAAAAAAGACTGTCAGTGTACTAAGCTTTTTAAATAAATAAATATAAATAAAAGATCCAAATAAAAAGAACTATATATATGTAATTTTTGATCTTACAGTTGGAGCCAGCCATGTTTTATGTAGCCCAGAAAGCTGCTATCTGCATCTTTTTGTGGGATCTACCTCATAGTGATTTCTAAACTTGAAGCTGCGAACTTCCTGCGAGTGTACATAAATGCAGATGTGTGTAAGAAAGCTTGGAAAACCACTGTCACAAGAAGAAATTCTACATTAAAATTGTTCAAAAAGTGAATCTGACAAATGCAGTATGTAAAGCTAGGAACCCTTTTATTCACACCCTATTTCATCCTTAAGGAATGAAGCATCACAGTAGAGAAGCTTTATGGGAAGCAGTTTTAAGCTGGCATTGATATTTTACTATCTGGAAATTGATTTCAACCTTAGACAGTGGAGCTTCCAATTTTAGTGTCTGCTGCTGATAGAGATGCAGGATCCTGACATATGATTTGGGCCTGCAGGGACTCATGCAAGTGGTTAACTTCACGTTTTGTCATGATGCCCAACAGTATCAGTGAGATGGTACTTTGTGTACAAGCCCTAGAAAGACTGGCACCATGTTGAACATCTTTCGTGAGGAGATAAGCCTCTTCCAGCCCAAAATGAATGGGCAACTGGTTCATTGATCTCATTTTTATATATATACACATACATATTTAAAGAACAAGTCTTGAAGCTTGCTGAGAATGTGTGGAGTTGGACAAGTTTATTGCTGTGGATTCATAGGCACAAGCTGAGTAGTTGGAATTTCCAGATTTTCTCAACAATTCTGCTAAAACTACTTTATTCCCTAAAGTACATAGCATTTATTCTGTGTTTTTCAGCAAAGTACAACTATTGATCATGAGATAGCATGTACACAAAAATCCTACAACAAAACAAAAAAACCTACAATAAAACAAAAAATCTGTCAGTTTAAGTTTACCAGAGGGTCAGTACAAGGAATTTTGGAGCCCTCATTAGCTGAGCTTCACACACAGAGGTTAATTCAACTTGACCCGTTGACTGACAGAGTGACAAATGCATTTAAGATGTAGTTCCATTATGTGCTTTCTTCTGTGGTGAATCCAGTGTAGGAAGTCTCTGCGCTCTCACCTGTGTCTCCCATGGAAGCAATTTCTCCCCTGTTTTTGGACTGCACTTCCCTGTTCCTTCAGCTGAGTGACAACTGCTGGAGGGACCTCTGGATCACTGGGTTAGGAGTAACCCTGCAAATCACAGCTTCTACTCTACTTGCATCATTGCACTAATGCCCCAATGTGGAGCCTAGGTCTCCAAGCACCACAAAAGCCCACCTGCAGGGAGGGTGAAATGCAGCTCTGGGACCTTCAGACCTTCTTATGGCAGCTTCATCAGGGGAAGCAGGGAAACGTACCCCTATGCCGCCCCCTCAGGGTGCAGCTGACCTCATCCTACAGTTTGCTCCTTTTGAATAGCACAGTCCTGCTCCCCCCTCCTTGGATCCACCACCATAGCTTCTTGCCTTCCCTGCCCCGTCCTCCATCCCCAGGTCCCATCTGCCGGATCCCAGCACCTCTCCTGTCTTTGCTCTGACAGTTATCTATCTGCACAGCAAACCGATGCAGCCAGCCAGCCTGGCAGGCTCACTCACTTTTCCTCTGCTGGGCTGGATCTCTGCCGCATTAGTGATTATGCCCTGAGGCTGTGCTTTCATGGACATTTGCCAGGGAAACACTGCTGGCTTGGGCATTTCTTTTGACAAGACTTGCTTCCCTGCTCCTGTGCCATGCCTGTTGTTGTGATGGTCCCGCTGTTTGCTGGGCATCACAAGGAACCATGACGATGATCTAGATAAAGAAACCTCCTCCCTTTTCTTTACAGTTATTTTAGTCAGAGCACTTCACTGCTATTGCTTCTCACACAGTCCTTCAAACAGCTGAACCATGGGACAGAAACTACTGAAGCCACCTAACAGCTGCCAAAGAGAAATGTCACAGGAGCCACAGCCTCAGACTGATGCTGAACAGTAGGTTGTGGTTTTGGTATTTTATTTTTTCTTAAGTTTTTGTTTTGGAATTTGTGTTATGTCATCTAATTTTGGAAAACTTTCCTTCATTTAGAACTATCAAGGATTAGTCATCAATCTAATTGGGAAGAGCCAGGCAGTACCTTTTGATAAAGCTGTGACAATAAGCCGACAATTTCCTCCTTGAGTTTTCTAGGCTTGTTAGTATCTATGCTGTGTCAGTTAATGAACTGTTTAAATCATACAGTGACTCTTATTCTCACTCACTATATGCCTTATGGGTTTATCAACCTAACAGCTTTTTTTCTCCCTTCAGGTTTTAAGAGTTCAGTCCTGACCTTTGACTAGATGGCTGCTACAGGATTTATCCTACAGTTCTACATTTTGTCATATAAACTGACAATTCAGCAGATAGCCCCGTGCTATCACAAGTACAAATGACTTGGACGTGAGGTTCACAGAAAGGGAGCGAGGATGTAGGATTTAGGAGGAGAACTAATGTGCTTCCTCTTCTCTCTCCAGCAAACATCCTTCCCTAAACATAATGCAAACAAAATTAGGAGGATGGGGAAGATTATGTCCCTAACAAGATTCATCATGACATAGTGTCATGATGAATTATCATAGAGGAATTGCAGCCAGATAATATGCAATTAGTCATTAGTATTACAGAATACGCTATCAGGGCTTCTTCATTCTTGCAGGTTAGGAAAACAACTGGCTGGCCATCAGAGAATGAGCAAACAGTTCTCTGACACCTTCTTCCTCATTCCACATCTCCCCTCCCACCTGCTCTCATTTCTTCTCTCTGATTGCTCTGATGTCCTTTTTGATGAGGTACTAATAATAGCAAGGGTGCTAACCTACTTTTCTTCAAAATGTTAAAGTCACATAAAGCCACGGTGCCAGTCAGGCAGTGGGTTACAGCAGAATGAGAGGGAGTGCACTTGCAAGTTTTCTTTGGTTTTGTTTCGCTCTTTTCATTTGTGTTCAGGGACAAAGAAAACTGAGAGTAGGAAGGGGGAAGAGGAGAAGAGATTGTTCAGAGAAGAACAGAAAAGAGCAACCAGTTGAAAACATTGCCACAAACTGTTCCAACCTGGCACTGCTTTATGTTTCGTGTGGATTATTCACAGAGTGTTTCTGAGCACACCTCTGAGGTTGATAAGATGCAGTAACAGCAAAGAAACTGGAGCCCAAACTCCATCCCCAGTGAATGAATGAGAAATGAACTCTACGGCTACAAGCTTGCATGACTTATGCCTGATGGAGGGGGTTATTCTTTTATAGCTATAGCTGTTGTTTTCCCCATTTAGGAATGTCCGTTAGGAAGAATATAGCAGTAGAGCTAGCAAGCTGCAAATACCATATTTTTGTGTTAATGGCTAGTAATCCTTCTTATTTCTTTAAAAAGCAGAAAACACCTGTTATATATTTAGTGAAATTTGCTCATTTTAAATGGAAAAATAAAAGGTTGTATCTCTGTTCTGCATATTGTCACGAGACAGATATGTTTAGGAATATAAACCAAAAATTTCAAAAGAGGTCATTCAACAGAAATCAAACATTTCATATTGCTTTTAAATACGTGGGCTAAACCAGGGAAGTTTTGGAATGAAATGTCATTACAACACAGGTCAGAGTGATCGATCACTAAAACATTGCCCTCAATCTGCATTTTTTTGACAATGTAAGGTTCTATTTTAGATCTGATGTACCCAGCTCTCTCTCACACATGCACACATGCAGAGGCTATTTTCTAGATAATTCTTACATTCCAGTTAGCCTGTACTGAAAAGATGTATGAAAAAAAGACAAGTTGGCAGGTCTATTTTGTGAGTATATGTGTTTTCTTCCTATGCAGTTATGAACAACCTACATCTAAAATAGCCTCTTTGGGAAGAAAAAAACTATCCTTTGTCTTAATTTAAAGGTTTAGAAGAAATACTTATTTCTCTCCCTAAATTCAAAGAAAGGAACAGCTCCAACCTTGCACTTCGGGCAGACAGAGCTTGCCTTACTTTTTGTTTTGTACATAGCAGAAAGGCCTGATCTGTTATTAAACCCAGCTGAATGCATGTGCTTTACTTCACATAATCCTTCACTGTCTTTCTTCTATTGCAATTGCTGTGAGATAGGTTCTAAGACATTAGCCAAAAGCAGTGTTTTCTTAAGAAAAAGGCTGGGAACCACCTAATCTCTCTGAAAATTGTTCTGAGAACTCATTTATTTAGCTCAGGAATCTTCTGTCAGATACCAATAACAGCCACCCAGACTTGAATCAGATTATGTGAAAGGACCTTCTCTCAATAAAATTAAGGTTTGAACACCTCTCTGGTATGTTGTTCGTGCCTGCAGCTCCTTGAATTTTAAATACCCTTTCCTTGGTCACTTTTGGAGATGTCATTTCCCTGGTACAGCTCACAGAAGTCCTTGAGAATATGGGCTCACTACTATCTTTTTTATTTAGGAAAACAGGAAAGGCACATTAAAAAGACACACGAAAATCAGGCATATCTATTTATGTACAAGAATATTAAGAACACAAGATGGACCCCTAGAGTTTACCCACTGCACAGCCACAGCTAAGAACCACCCACATAGGAGCAACTTTCTAGGGCATCAGTACAGTGGAAAATGGAGCATGGTGCAGAGCTGCTGATGCTGACTTGTCCACGTTGTATATGACGGCACCCTGCAGAGAAGATTGTTTGGTCCTTAGCACCCCTCGAAAGGGCTTGATAATTCTGTAGCAGCTTAGGAGCAGCTGTCCCTGCTTCTGTTTCTGCAGGTAATACAGACTTTGGTACGCAAGCTTCTCTGCACTGCAACGGACAGACCATGCCTTTAGTCTCTCTGCAAAGGCTGCCCCTCCTTCCTTATCCGATTAGCTCATTTGTGAAGAACTAGTTTGTCAGGCCCTATATTGATGTTGAGCTAGTTGGTTTTGTACTGGGATATCAGCTCTGCTTCTGCTGTCTTATAGGAACTAGAGTCACCATCTGTCACATCTCCATACAGTGAATTCTGCGCTGCTAAGAGTCTGGTTATCACTGACTGCAAAGTTCACAGCACTGCTATTTCAATGAACAACCCTCATCTGGGACCCCTGTCTATACAGATGTAATTTGAAAACTTCTTAGGGCAGTGTTTGTGCTCCCAAAAGCCAATCCACAATATTCTACTGATCTTGGAGTTTGATACCAAGTCCGAATCTGCTACTCATAATCTTTATGTCATTCGCTCCATGGCATATCCTGCACACGTCCTCAGACCCTGTTTTGATTTCAGTACTAATGGTTCTCTCTCACCACCTTTGTACCTTCAAAACAAGTCTCACCCCCAGTGATGAAACCTAGCTGGTAGACTTTGTGATAGAAACAATATTGTCAGCTGGGTAAGCGAAGCTGACCAGAGATGCTTATATTCCATCTTCAGAGGGGAGTGGTGGCAGAAAATTCTCTCTCTTGGACTCCTCTCAGCTTGGGTTTCTATCATGATCTTAAAGCCAGCCTCATGATTTTTCAGTACTTCTATTTGCCAATCACACAGAGAAAACCTATCCTGTTCAGAAAGGAAGACTGTTTATTAGGCTGCATGATTCAAGCAAAGGCCAAACAAGAACAGGAAAGATTAGATAGACGTATTATATCCTTTTTCTAAAGAAAACATTTGTGTTGGCTACTGTCCTAAGAACTGTCAAAGTGATTGCTGTAGGACCGTACCATATGGGTTTATGATCTACTTCTCTTCAAGTGGAAATACTGTATGTACTCCCTTGAAAAGGATTGGGAATTGGTATTTTGACAGAACACCTCAGAAAAGTACTATGTCACGAAACATAGTACAAAATAAAAACAATATACTAGTTAATGGTTCTTTTATTTTACATTCTCTTTCTTTCTCGAGAAGCAATGTAGTTTCAAAGTAGCTTACGTATAAATCTCTTTTAAAAATCTCTCTTTGATATCACTCCATTTCCTCTCCTTTGCCTTTCTCTCTTTGCTTCCCGTGCTCCTTTATGGAGTTTAGCGAGTGAGATGCGAGTTACATTGACAGAACAAACATGATAAATTCTTGCTGCCCTATGAAATTTGTTCAGTAGAGTTCCTCTGCTGCTGCGAATCTTAATGCTGTTCTCAGGCAGTGTTTTCAATCTATCAGATACTGTACAGCTGCATATGTGCACCACAGCGGGAAGATTTATGGGTTCCTATTTTTAGGATTTCATGTTTTGGCACCTCCATGATGTTCATTTGCCCAAACTGTATTCTGCAAATTAAACCTTAAGACCTAAATTATAACATACTTAGGGATGTTCAGCCAATGAAGTAATACAATTGTCTGAACATTTCTTGCTTGCATGATTTTATATATGAAATGGCTTTCTTGTGAAGTAACGATAGTATAATGCCATATTTTTATTTTTGAAAGGAAAACATATATTGCTTTTTACTAATCTTTCAATACACAGTTATGTTATTTTTTGTTATTTCAATATATTTAATATATGTATACTCTTGATGTCAATGATACAATAGTTTTTAGCTTGAAAAACTCTGGATGAGGACGTTTTAAACACACACACTGTCTTGGGGAACCTCCTTTGTAGAGGTTGAACAACAGCTGAAAACGTGGAAGTTAAAGGAAAGCAGCAGGATCAGTTTTATGCCAAAATGGCATTGGCAGCCACTGGAAACTGTTGTGTCTGTAAGCTGAGCCCCAGCTTGCTTATGTTAGTATTCATCTCGCATTTTGGCACATCGTTATCTTTCATAATTAGCCGTGTTTAACAGTCTGCCTTAAAACAACACACTCAACTTGGAACTCTTTCGCCATCCCTAGCAAAGAGTTCTATTTACCTTAACATAATACAAGAAAATCACTTAATAATCATCTCATGCAGTGTCATTTTACCTAGAAACTGATTTCTCAGTTATTTAGTAAACATTGATTAATAGTATAACACAACATTGATTCTCATCCACAGATGACCACCAATTTTCTTGACTGAAAGTGTTAAGGGTGAAAATGAAATTGTTTGAAAATGTTTAAAACTTTTACATTAAGATGGTACTATTACAAAGTTAGGATTTTTTTTTTTTAATGGAGGATAACTTCAGGGCTCATGAAAAATGAAAATGAGAAACAGAGGAGAAATCCTTGATGCTGAAGACGGAAAAAACAGACTTGAGTAAAGCAGCAAGAAATGAAGCCATCCGAATTCAAGCAACTTGTGATGCGGTGAGTTTAGGACTAAGGGAGGACTAAGTTAAATTTCTCATCTTATTAGGATTATGCATATTGAATTAAGAAATAGAATATAACAGAAAGCAAGTCTTACTAACAGCCTGGAATTTCCTGGCATTGAAATGAGATGAGGGGATGGGAAAGGCTAAACTGGAGAAGGCTAAAAAGATACATTTGGAGCATGTTAAGATGTCCCTGCTTATTGCAGGGGGGTTAGACTAGATGACCTTTAGAGGTCCCTTCCAACCCAAACTATTCTATGATTCTATGATTCTATGTTAATAGAGACAGTACTTCAGTCTGAATCCGCCCTCTCCAGTTAGCACACAGGGAAACCTGGACATGAATCTTTGTCGTTCTCCATTTAATGGGAAAATAGCTGGTTCTGTAGCCCTGTCTCCTTTGCTTATGGGACAATATAGAAGGCACTTGTTAAAACTTTACTTTGAGAGAAAAGTAGACATCAGAGATGAGAAAAACTCAATGGTGTGAGAAGGGAAGTAGTTGTAAAGAATCATGGAAACATTATCTGGCTAAGTGAACCAGAATTATCACCAAAACTGCTGTCTTTATTTCTGCTTCACTGCCAAGCCCTGCAACTAGATCCCTTATCATTCTCCCTCCTGGCCTCCCGCATAAAAAAAAAAAGTAAAGAAAATTCATTGCAGAAGATAGGCTCTTCCCTTCAGTCCTGAGAAGCTTAGGTAAAAATTATGCACTGCACCTTTGGGCTTTACTACCTTTTCTAGAAATCCCAGGGCTGCCACAGCCCAAGGGTAGTGATACCAGTGTGAATTCATAGAGCTGTTTAACTAACAAGGTAAAAGTGTCATGAAAGCCTTCTCTGAATCCCAGTTACTCTGCTTGGTTTTGGAACAGGTCTTTCTGAACAGAAGGAAGGACATGTAGCCCTGAGTGAGGGCATCTCTGTGAAGATGATAGTCACTCTTTTCCTCCCCCTGCCTCCCCACTGTGGTTTCCAAGGTGCTGCTGTTTGGACGACTGTATCGTGCATTTCTTGCTGTAAGGTACTGCTGGGTTGCTTTCTACTTTCAGAAGTAGGGATAATATCACCATTTTCAAGCGAACAATTTTTCTAATCCATTTGGTCGGCAGTGGTAGCTTTTCCCTTCTGGAGATGCAAAGTTTCCATGCACTGGGAACTTGGGAGCTGAAGGAGCTCTAAGGCTAGGTTATGCAACGGTATTATGCTGAAAATGACCCAAACTCCATCTAAAGCCAAAAGCAATGTATCTCTCATACCTGACAGCATTAGTAAGTTATACTGGTTTATCAGGTTCATTTTCAGGTAGTAGCTTTAATACATGAAATGTACCATACCTGAGAACATGGTATTGCTTCCTAGTATGATACTACTTCTTCTGGGCTTATACAGGTGTGTTTAGTGGCTCAAAAACTCTGAAAAGATTTTTTTTTTCCCCAGAACAAAGCCTCTCCCCATTTCCCATTACCAGAATGAGAGCAAACATATTGCCTGGGTATCTCTTATACAGCTCTTTTGTTTGGAGGCTTTTGGATCTGGATCTCTTGAGAACCTCCTGAGCCTGATGACAAGCCTGCTGACAACAAGCCCGGGTGATCTAATAGACCCAAACTTCAACAAACAGGACATTGGAAAGGTGGAGACCAATAAAGATATCTGCCATTTCATGTTATGAAATTTTAAATTATGTCATTTCATGGAGATTTCAAGTCAACCATTAATGGCCATGTAATCCAGAACAATCTAAGGCTGGATGGCTAGAAAATTAACTGAGAAACTAACACATCTGAGTCTCATCAGGAACACACAGTAGTGAAAAACAGCCTTCTTGAAGGAGAACGCCTCCTATCCTGCTGACAACTGTTTCTTTCCAGAACAATGGGTCTCATGTGCATCACTAGTCAATGGTCAACAGGTTGAGGGAGGTGATCCTTCCTCCCTACTCTGCACTGCTGAGGCCACACCTGGAGTGCTGTGTCCAGTTCTGGGCTCCCCAGTAAAAGAGAGACATGGACGTACTGGAGAGAGTCCAGTGAAGGGCCACAAAGATGATTAAGGGACTAGAGCATCTCTCATATGAAGAATGGCTGAGAGAGCTGGGACTGTGCAGCCTCAAGAAGAGAAGGCTCCGGAGGGATTTTATCAATGTATATAAATATGTGAAAGGAGGGTGCAAAGAAGACTCTTTTCAGTGGTGTCCAGTGACAGGACCAGAGACCATGGGCACAAACCAAAACACAGGAGGTTCCCTCTGAACATCAGGAAACACTGTTTTACTGTGAGGGTGACCAAGCACCGGCACAGATTGCCCAGAGAGGTTGTGGAGTCTCCCTCCTTAGAAATATTCAAAAGCCATTTAGACATGGTCCTGGGCAACTGGCTTTAGGTGACCCTGCTTGAGCAGGGTGTTTGGACCAGATGACCTCCAGAGTTCCCTTCTGACCTCAACCCTTGTGTGGTTCTGTGAACAGCTGGCACTGCTGGGTACCTCCAGCCAGCAGACACACTGTGTTTCAAAGGACTTCACATTCCAAGTGTCTGGGCTCAGTCAGTGCCTTTGAGGAGAGAGACTTTTGCCCCAGTAGAAGTCTCTGTCTCTTCATTTCCTGCATATTCACTCCAATAATTCAAGCAAGTGCTTGTTTTCTTCATTACAAAGCATGTCAGGTGTAGAATAACGCTGCAGCCCTGCTTAAAGAAGACCCAGTTGCTTCACTTTGGAAACAACTGTGGAAAAACGGCTTAAAAAGTCCATGCTCAGGTTTTCAGTGTTGGAACTTAAAGAAGTACGTGACACAGCAGTTGTGTCAGTTGCTCAGATACTTACACCATCAACTTCCAAAGAGATGGTTGCTACCTACTCATATCCATCTATTTGACTGGCAATTAGATATAGTGGGCTGGGCATTGAGATGGATGCGGCAACTAGTTATTGTTTAATTCCGGTTAGGTGACAGCACAAATCCTACCCATGTCTTTATTTTCCTTTAGCAAAATAAGAATGTTTCTGTAAGTCACAGAGCTGATGTTGTGTTACTTGATATTAGACAGAGAAAATGGTAGATGCATGGTGAATACTTGCAGTATTATCAGCCCCTTATGTGTGCTACATAGTAAAGGGTTTTTTAACACAGATTTTCAGATTAAATGATCCTAATGTTCCCTTCTGTCCTTAAAAATGTGTAAATTCATTTGACTGAAGTGACATTCTTCAGGAAAGAGGGCACCTAAGAAGTGTGTTCCACAATACTGTCTACCAGTAGACTATTCCTTCCTAAATTCAAAAGTTCAGGGTGTCACTGCAATAGCTAATATCCACATATGAGGTCTATTATAAAAGCTAGAAAACTATTATTGCAAATTAGCAAGGCTAATTTATCAAAACAACATATTTATGGGTGAGAATATTTATGGCAACATAACTTATGGACAGCAAATCTGCAGAGCTGTCATTGCATCCTTGGAGATCACTAATCAAAGGTGGCAGAAGGGACCAGAGTATAAAGAATATACTTTCTCAGAGTCCCCCAGCTAGACTGTAGACAGGATTTTTTTGTGCTCTAACCTTCATCTCGTCTAGAGGTGACAGGAGGACAGTTGTTATTAGCTATGGAAGACTTTCTGTGAGTTTGGTTTGTTGGTGCTTTCTCTTTTCTGGCTTTATATCACTGACACATAATATCTCCAGTGGCTCAGGCAACTCCTTTGATCATTATTATATTCCAGAATATATGCACCATGTGCATAAAATGTCAACAATTATTTAGCACAATATCCTGCATTGTACAATGAAAACACTGACTACATGCAGAAGATGAGCAAATCTTCACACTCTCTTTGAAATACTGTATTAAATAACCCTACGATGCCTTATTTCTATTCAAAGTCACACTGGTTGCTTCAGGGCATAATTGGTTGGTTCATTCTTCAGCACTGCCAGTTATTTTACAAAATCATAAAACTGACTTTATCTCTGTAGTCTCTGTAATGCACAGGTATTGATGGGATTATGTTTTGTGAGACTTCTCACGTTAATGACATAGACACTGAAATTTTTGCTAAATCAGGGGATGTCTTGTTTGTTCTGTGAAGATCATAGTTTGGAGAAAGTTTGTACTATGACAGTTTTCAAATCTGTTTGAAAACCGAGGGATATTTGTGTGAATTCATTAAAAACATATTAATTTCTCCGATAACTGTATCTGACTATTTTCATTTGAAGTGGAATAATTATTTGCATTACTGCTGTTAATTACATATTGCTCGTTGGCATCAATAACTGAATAGAGACAGGAAATAAAACCATGAAGTTCAAACTGATGTAAATTTTTTTAAAAAAGAGAAATAATAAGTATTTGTGTTATTTGCATACACCTATATATAGAATTTGATGCAATTACCATGGACAACATGCCCTATAAGAGCCTGCTATTAAAAGCCACATTTTTTAGACTGCTCCATGATATATGTACACCTGCTTTAATTCTTTCATAATTATTAAATCGTTTTCAAGTTATCAATCCATTTTACATGCTAACATAAATATACATCTGGGTTAAAGATAGGACAATTTTATCTGGCATATTTAAAAAAAAATCTCAATTTTTAAATCAATTTTAAACCTGACCAAAATGTCAGCTATATTATTTTTAAAGTTACTCACTGCTTTGAGTGAACAGAAGCATGGGACTTTTTGTTGTTTCTAATATATTTCTCCAACAGACTTCAAAGCATGGCAAGAATTGCTTTTAAACAAAGGATCCCTGTAGTGTGAACAGCAGTTATCTCCATGTAATTAGAAATACATGCCTTTTTAGTTCACTAAAACAATTAAAGCAGGGTAAATATTGGGGACAAATGTACATTAATATACTTTCCTATTTAAAAGAAAAAATTAATTTTGACTGCATTGCTGCTTTCATGCTTCTTGCATAGCTATATCTTGAGATTTAAAATCCTTTATGTTGCAGATAGATAGTTGCAATAATCAACACTTTAATCTCCCAAGACCTACATGACTTCCTTCTCATTTCAATCATCTATGGCCATTGCAGCTTATGAAGACAAATTCATATTTGGACTTTCTGTTGACTAAAATGCTTCATTAATTATGTCTACGTAATATATAATAACTGAACAGAGGTTTGATGGAATAGCTCTAAAATGTGGTTTAGGAGCCTTGCAAGAAATGCAAAAGTGAGGAGACCTCATATGGACTTTGGGAAGGTGGAGCAGAGGAACTTTGGGAATAAGGTGTAAAAGACAAGTATTTTCAGTGTCGTAATGCAACATGAGCACACATACCTTGGTGGCTAGTGCTAACAGTAGTGACAGAGGCTACAGCTTTCTCAGTCTCTCTTGGTAACTCTGTGCTGAGAATTGATAGTCGATGACACCAGAAGACTGCTGCAGAGGCTCCTAAAGGTTTCTATTGGCTCCTTTGCTATTTAGACTTGGGTGATGCTGGAGCAGGAATGAAAAGAAGCTTCTACGTTTTACAAGAATAAATTATTTTCTGAAAAGTGTCTTCAACTTGACTGTGAACAAACACCTGAAATCTTGAAATGCTCACGAACTGATAATCAGAAAATGTTTGTTAATTTAATAATCATATGTATTCAGTTTGCCAAACAGACTGCTCAGAAGAAATAAAAGTGACACTGTTTTTATAATATTTTTGAGTCAGAAATTTGTCAGGACTGCATATTTCTCACAAATATCTTTACTTGTTACATCAGCATTTCCCAAAAATTCTAAATTTCCTGCCTTCTAAGTAATCTTTGTTATGGCAGGAGAGCCTTAAAAATAGAGGGCCTTCAACATGAAAGACTATAGATCAGTCTAAACCATAACAGGAATTAGGTTCACTTGCATTGGTTTTGCTAAGATATTTCCCCAACCCCATTTCTTTGATCTATTCCTTCCTTCTCTTCATATCCCTTTCCAGCTTCCCCTTTTCTACCACATGCAGTTGTCTCCACTGTTAAGGTTTTTCAAAGGCTGCATCAATTTGCAGTCCTTCCTGTGTGAAAAAGTTACCTCATGACGCCTATCATTCTTTATCTACCACTTCTGAGTTTTTCCAACAGGTGGTAAAAGAGGACTACACCTAGATAAGGTCCGCCAGATGTTGGTAGCAAGAGCAGACTGCATCTCATTAAGTTTATTGTATGGTTCCCACAGAAATAATTTAGCAGAGTAAAGATTTGTAGTGTTTGTGAGTGATTCTAAATCAACATAAATGTAAGAGAATTGAAACTACTGTAGCAAATGCACCTTGATGAATATCTTTAAAATTGTGGATTTGAAGAGTGGTCTATACTGTGATGATACAAGAACTGAAAGAAGATTGTTTTGTGACCTCCCTGCACAGTCACTGTCTTCAAAGTCAATGAGTGACTTTTTTTTAAAAAAAAAAAAATCATATATATGCCAATAAATACATTTCAGGTTAATTTTTCTGGTGCCACCCAATTTGTCCAACAAAATCCAAACTACACTCCCAGTTGGACTAGCTGGGCTTTCTGAATCAAATTATCACTGGTGGGTTGTGACTGAAGAAGTTACAGCATCACAGCCATTTGCTTGGCTGCTAACAATTGTTAATCAACCACTTAATACCACTTGCTGACGTTAACTTTGATACCAGGCAAAACAAGTTAATCTCTGTGAGAGAGAGCCTCTCACTCAGTTAGCTGGGAATATATTTACAAGGCATGAAAATAGTGTGTCAAGATTTCAATATCGTTAGTAAGCATTATGGATGAGGAAATAACCCTTACCAGACATGTCAGGAGGTGATTTGTTCTCAGTAATGCAGAGGGATTACAGTGTGCAAAGAAATAATGTGCTTTGAAACTTCAGTAGGAAAAGAATTTTTTTTCTTGAGGGAAAGATGTGCATGCTCTTGTGAGTTAAATACGCTTCAGCACAGGGCAGAGAGGGTTGGAGGGAAATTCAGTGCATGCCATAGAGAGCTGCAGTGTATTTTTGCCCCGTAAAGGGGTTGTACATGGTACGATAAGGAATTTCAGGGTGTGTGACTGGACTGGGGGTGACAAGGGTGTAGAAAAGAGTTACAATTTACATCTGCTGTACTCCTTTCTAGTTTGGCTGGGTGTATGGAAAGTAGCCGTGTTACCCGATGCACCAGAGAGTTAAAGAGGACGTCAGAGTCCTTGAGACAAATGCCACAAAATGTCCCAGTAGGAAACCCAGTTCTTGCCTGCCTGTCTGTCCAGCGAAGGCCTGAATGGTGCATGCTCATGGTGGGGTCTTCATGTTGCTTGAAAACTGTTGCCGATATACATGTTTAAACCCACTGCTGAAACGTAATGCTGGGCTTTCAAAGATTTACAGTGTGCTGTGTGAAAGTTGCTCTGAGAACTTCACTTGGAAAGGGATGTTTTTGGATTCTCTTGCAGTATTTCAGATCGGTTGTCAGATATTACTACAAGATCTCCATGAATTTTCATGGTGTCTGCATTTCTCAGGGAGAAACAAGAAAACCCTAAGCCTTAAATCTTCTTGCAGCTTTCTCTGTATCAAAATATCAACATGACACAGAGGTGTCACAGGTGTCTATGAAGAAACACAGTTCTTAATGAACTTGAACCACTGTTAAACAGGTTAGTCTTCCACAGCAGTGAGTGCAGTTTCTTTGGGCACTGTAATAATGGAATGCATATGCTAAATCTGACCTGCAGATAAGGTGATTTTTATTAGAAAATCATCATTGCAGTATTTTAAGTAGGAGCGATACAAATGGAAAAAGAGAAACAGTAATCTAGCAGTCTAGATAGGAGTTTGCACATGACGTCATCCTAAAATATTTCAGTCAGGAGTAGATAAAGATGGATGATATATTTTAGCTAAACACATTTTTTCCTGCCATAAGAGGTAGATGTAGCTTTAATGACCCATTTGGCACGTTTGATTTCTTTTTTCAAATTCTTCTTCTGAAATGTCCTTAAACACTCCCACCTACCTTCCAGTAGTAGTTCGCTGTTTTTAAACAAGATGCTCTAACCCGGGAATGCAAAAGGATGTTTCCTTCTGAACTGAACTAAAATCAGTTAAAATGTTTCAGTCAGACTGAAATTTTTTATGATGTTTGGATTGATTTTTATTTTCAGGCAAACTCAAAAGGATTGCAAAAAATCAAACCTGCTAGTAAATGAAAAGAAACTCCATAAACAGCTTAGTTATTCACCTGCCAGAGTGTTAGAAAATTACTACTGTTGTGGTGACGAGATTGGGCTAGTGTCTAGAAGGGAAAACAGGAAGAAAAGTAGACTGCAGATCAAATAAGTAGGATACTGAAAGAAAAGTCAGGAAAATTCTTCTGCTTCTAATGGAAGGCTGCAGGAATTGGGCTGGCCCTAGAAAGGCTGAGATAATGATAAAAGTGGGTGTAATACAAGGCTTTAAACTGTCGAGGTCTGTTATATGGTTAATCAGTTCAGCCTCAAAACGCATCTGGAAAGAGTCCTTCTAATCCCCTCTTCCAGTGGCAAACCAAAAAATAATCCAGACTTTAAAAAATGTACAGATCCCACTTCGATGTATGTGTGTATATATCTTAACTTTCATCTCTGATAATCAGTTACTGCTGGAACCTGGATTTTGAAAGACCAATATATTTTGGTATTTTATTGAGATCACAGGATTCTGAAAACCTGGCCCATAAACTCCTCTGTTGGTCAAACTGGGTACAAGAATACTTTCAACATTATATATGTTTCTAACTATTTGCTAACAGGTGGGTCCTAGACTACTAAAAATGGGAGTATTTTAAAGTTTTGAGTTAAAGACTGATAACCTCATATTCCTTATGAGTCATTCATAAGAGTTCAGTGCTACAGTTAATCAAAATCTATGGAAAAGCATAATTCACAGAATGTAAGCAGCCTTTAAAAAGAGGTCAAATCTTAAGTTTTTGAAAGGGCTTTTGTTTTTGTCTTTAAATTGAAAAAGAAGAACAGACAAAAACCTCTTGGGTGAAGTTTAATTAAAGGTGATGTGAAGCCAAGTGCAAATATATCTTCTGCGATTAAAATTTCTGCATCTTTGCACAGGACGGGTACCCAGTGCCATGTTTAAAATGCAGATTATTAAGTCTTTCATTAGGCAACCAATTTGGCATCCAATTTGAAGTCAGTGCAATCTCTGCAATTAACTGTAATGAAACAGGTTTGGACCTTAGTTTTGTTGGTATAAGCAAAATAAAATCTGAATCCTACCCTCTATCTGTGTTAAATGTTCTCCTTGGATGGGGCTGAAGCTGGAAGTGCAATTGTCTGGAAATTCCCTAACATTCAGTTTAATGCACCTGGGATGTCTAAGTTTCTTGTTATTGTGGCTGGCTTTTGAAGAGGGATAGTATCTTCTGAATTCTGCCTCTAGTTTTGTCAGAGGAGAATATTATCATTGCTGATGGGGAAAATGAGGGAAGAGAAAGAAAATGACTCACCCAGCATCTGACTGTAAGCTCAGCAGTTTTTAAAGCTTTAAACATGGGATTACTTAAGAGTGGTGCAGGAGGCAGGCTGAAGCCTTCCGCGGGTCCTGTGAGCAGGCTGGGTGCAAGCCAGCTCTGGTGCTGGAGCCCACAGCTGTGTCAGCGTGGTGCCCTGTCTGAGGCACAGGGCCTGATGAGGCATCAGCACATCACCAGGAACCAGCTGTCCCAGAGCATGAGCATGCCGTGGTGCAGACATGCTCTGTCTCTGATGCTGAGGAAAGCTTGCCGCCTGTGGAGCTGCCTGGAGAACTTGCTGTATGGTGCAGTGGGTGCACCAGCTCTTGCTGAGATACTGCTTACGGTTCCTCTAGCAGCCTTTTGGACAACTGAACTGTTTGACACTGTCAGACACTGATGCTTAGGAAATGGAGGCAAGACATACATGTCCTGTGCAGCTATATGTTTTCTCCCCCAAGTCTCTGAGTAGTTTTGGCCTGATCCTGCTGCAATTAAAGCGATTTCAGCTGGGTGCCGGCTTATCTTCACACACATGCGTCAAAGACAAAGTGCAGTGTGGTTCAGTCAAGCCACTAACATATCTCAGTCTGGGTGGGGTGTGGACTGGGAGCAAGACCAGTGTGGCCACTAAAGGAGGTTAAAATGGCCCCTCTGTAATGCAGAATCATTTTAGAGAAATTAAGCACACGAGGGACAACAATGCACAAAGAAGACCTCCAGCAAATTATTTCCAAATTAAGACTGTAGTTAACAGAATTAGCAATACAAATTAAAAAAAAAAATATTCTCCCCAAGCTCTCATGCTGATTGTTCTTTTATAGTGTTTTAATGCTTAGGAATGAAATAAAAAGATTATTAGTTTATAAGTGTTAAGATCAGCAGTGACATTACGACTAGTCATTACAAACTGCCTTCACTTGTTGGCTGTCCTGACATCGTCAGTTGTGTTTAAACAGATAAGAATTAGCAATCCCACACTAAACAGAACAGTAAACAGCAGGACTGTCTTCTGAGATTTAGCACCGAGCCACAGACTGTTAATGGGAGAACGGAAGCTGTGAGAGGGAGCAAGTCCTGTTCCAACTGCTAATTAATCCGATATATAAATCCTCAAAGAGAGATCTTCTGCCCAACAAAATGAGGCTCTTGTTTTCATGGAAGGTGCTTTTCTAATAGCAAAAGAGAAAATAATAATAATTAGCCAGTTGACTTGGAAGGCTTTATGTGGAAAATACACAGTGTTATGTGTGAATACGTTGCCAAATGGAGAGCTTTCTTTATTTATTGGAGTGTTTGGAGCAACAAACTAGAGACTTTGCATATTAGATTGCAATTTGCATATTTACTCAAATGCTTTGCCTTTTTTCTACTGCTTACCCTCCCTTCCCTCAGAAACAAACCTACAGCAGAGCAGCCACATTTCTCTGAGCCAGTTTCATCTGCTGACATCAATGGATTTACACCACAGATGAATGTGGCTGTTTGTGCCTCATCCTGGTAATGATGGCAGCTGTTAGGCTTGACCGTGAACTCAAGAATCCCATCATCTGTCACTGTGTTTGTCTTCCCAACAGGGTTTTTGTGAAAACAGTTACGCTGGGAGGACAGCGCTGAGGCGTGCACAGCAGGCCTCAGCCTTCTGCTCAAATCCAGAACAAAGGTGCAAAGCTTTCTCTTGCATTTTCTTGCTAGTGTGTCCTACGATCCCAGACAGAAAGGGGAAGAAGCTGGGCAGAGAAAACACCCTCACCAGAAAGAAGGCAGCTTCAAAACAAAGTTTTGGATTTATTTGAGGGAGGAAACTTGGTGAGTTCAGGTTAACCACAAAAGAAGACCCTAGGCAGGGCACAGGATGAATTTAATAACAGTGTATGTGTTTATGTATCTGTGTCTGTATATGTCTATGCACATTCATGACCAACGTTGCTCCTGCATGTTTGGTTTATTTTTCGTTGTGATGTCCATTTTAATTTCCCCCCATTCCCTTCCTAAGAATTTGTTCTGTCCTGCCTCATCTAGGACTATTAGTTAAGAGGAAATGTCAAGGTACAGCATGTTAAACGTGCTGTGTATTTGTGGCTAATGCACTGCAAACACGCAGAACGAAACAGAACACGGAGAAATGCACTAAAGCACTACCTCTTCCCTAGATTCACAGAGTAATCTCATTGCCCATCCTGTGTGCTGTACCAGGGTTTTAAAGACATGCAACGCATTGCTAAGGATGACACTCTCAACTTTTTTTGACAGGAACAAACACCTTGTTTTTAGCTGATCATCATTTTCTCTTTTCTTTGACTGCTCTGATATAACTCAGCTGGAAATATAATCCAAAGGGAGATATTTTAACCTAATTGCTAGGCAAATTTGGCAGTGCAGGATGGACAAGGAGAATTTGCTTGATCAGCAGAACATCATTTGGAGCCTTAAATGCATTTACTCAGTTGAAACACTGAATGATGTGCAAGTCAAATGTTTCAAATGCCATTGTGTTCTAACCCTGCCAATAGTCTGCTGCTTCTTGTTGAGTGTTTACATGGGGCTGATCGAACAGTTTTGTTTCTGAATGCTAACTCTTTCAGCACTATCTTTTACCTTAGCTTTTAAGAGCTGTTACTAACTGTGTAAAAAATATATTTTTGCTCAAATATACCTGTACTAACTGAAGTTACTGAAGAAGTAACTACTGAAATCTTGTATCTTCTGTAGTCTTACTAGAAGCTTTAAGATGTCTAGATATCATTTCAAACTTCCTGATTTCTATCAGAAATGGTTAAATTCTTGCCTTTATGAAAATGGGTCAATATAAACCTACCCAAGGCAATACAACAACACGAGTAGATGCAGGCAAACTCGACCCACTGCCAGAGAACTGTGAGTATGTGGAGCTGTGCTGCCATTAAGTTTGACCACACAAACCCATGCCGCAAAGAACTCACAATTAAAATGAGAGAACAAGTTATAAACAAACAGGATTTAGATTTTACAATGGGCTTTAGGAGTGAAGAATGTAACTTTCTTTAAGAATTTCTCCTATTTTGCCTTCTTTGTAGTCTGTTCAGAACTGGTGGTGTCTCACAGGCACAAAACCAGGACAGCACAGCTCCTTCTGCATATCAAATTTATACCATCACATTCTAGACAAGATAATCTTCTGTCATGGAGCAGTTTTTATGCTATGCTGATTCATGAACAGAGTTAAAGAAAGGGCTGCGTCAGCAGGCATGCCTAGATTTGCAACACACATTTTACTTCCTTGTGGTTTATAACACTGTCACACACAATTGAGACCTTTATAAATTCTTCTACAAACAGGCTTCCTGGACTAGTAGAAAAGAAGATGCTGCAAGGTACCCAGAAATGTGTATGATAAAAGCCTGGGATCTATCCCCTAGCACAGCACAGTCCATCTCACTACATGAATGCATTTTAAACATACTTGGACCCAGCATCGAAAACTCAATCTATTTAAAGACCTTCAGCAGCTGTCACTGCCTTTCACTTCACAGAGAGCCACATTCACCCACAGAAAGAAGATGTCAAACACAATAAAAACTTGTCTTGCAAAGAGCAACAAATCTCTAAAAAAATCAAAATAGACCTTCATTTCTTTAAAAAAAAAAAAAAAGGAGGCGAGGTATTGTAATTAATTTATTTGGTTCAAAGAGTGTCCAAATCAGTGACTGTGCATTCTGCATTCTGGTTGAATGCTGGTCTCTTTGCTCAGTTCAGCACTCACAATTTCAGGGTTTGAGGGTGAGCAGGTGGGATAAGATCAGCTAGTATCACAGCAGCTGTTCCTAGAATATCTCCTGGAGCTTCTTGCATGAATGTAGTGAATTGCACAGTTTAAAAATGTGGATTAAAAAAATATTCATAAATGGCAGACTTGAGCAGTAGCTCATGGGTTGCTTATCTATTTGCACCCTGTAATAATAATGTTTACGCATAAGGCTAAGAATGGGGAATGCTGCCGCAGTTTCCCCTTTTCTCCATCAGTTACTGTTTCCATCCAGTACTCTGGTGATGTGTTTGTGATCGAGCCTGCCAGCAAACTGTTCAGACTGTCTCTCCATTCAGGATATCCTGGTGTCTAGGGAGTTAAGAGGACAGAAGTCTATCATCTCTAATCAGGCTCTGTGGCACTCGTTTCCTTGATTCTGCCAGTTTCAGAAACACTCTCCACTGGAGCTGGAAGGAAAACCTCCATCTCTTCCAGTCCTCCAGGTCCTGGCCCAGAAACTTGAATAAAGCATTTACAGTGAACTTTTCCCAATCTCTTGCCATTTCCTGCCTCACTTTTCTTACAAACATCTTCTGTCAGACACATAAATCTTTTCCCAGCTTATTTGGGCAGCTCCTTGGAGGCTCACTGCAGAAAGAAACAACTCAGTCATTCCTTCAACTCTCTGAACTTCACTCTTGTGTGACCTGCAATCTTCCAGTTTATCCAAGGGCTGCAAGGCAAGCACTCAGCTGCAGCTGAGAAAGGGTGTTACTTCTCCGTTAAACTTTTAGAAGCTGGACAGCATTGGATATGTGTTCTCCTAATCATTAATCTGGAATACATGGCATGTATCATGAACTGAGACGGCTTTTGAAGCAGAACTGCACTCTTGTTCCCTAAATCCTTTTTTTTTTCTCTCCCCCCCCCCCCCCCTTTTTTTTAAGCAAATAACAAGGGACAATGAAATTCTGTTGGCCTGGTGAAAAAGGATTTCTAGGATTTTTTTTTTTTCATGACGAGATTAAAACACTACAAGGAAAGCCAAGTTAAACAAATCTCTTTGCTCTCTAGATAAATATGGCCAAAATTTGGAAAAAAATCACTTGTGCAAAATATAAATTCATTTCCTTGTTATTTACTGGTCCTTCTACTGCTTTCTGTTTCTATCCCTACTTGCATATTTCAACTCATATCAGCTAACTTTGAAGGAATTATATGATGTGAGCCAGCAATGTGTCCTTGCAGCAAAGAAGGCTAGTGCCATCCTGGGCTGCGTTAGGCAAAGTATTGCCAGCAGGCCGAGGGAGGTGATCCTGCCCCTCTACTCTGCACTGGTGAGGCCATACCTGGAGTGCTGTGTCCAGTTCTGGGCTCCCAAGTACAAGAGAACCATGGATGTACTGGAGAGAGTCCAATGAAGGGCCATGAAGATGATTAATGGTCTGGAGCATTTCTCATATGAAGAATGACTGAGAGAGCTGGGATTGTTCAGCCTGGAGAAGAGATGGCTCAGGGGGATCTTAGCAATGTACACAAATACCTGAAGTGAGGCTGCAAAGAAGATGGAGCCAGGCTCTTTTCAGTGGCAGGACAAGAGGCAATGGGCATAGACTGAAACACAGAAGGTTCCCTCTGAACTTCAGGAAACATTGTTTTACAGTGAGGGTGACCGAGCACTGGCATGGGTTGCCCAAGGATGCTGTGGAGTCTCTATCCTTGGAGATATTACAAAGCTGTCTGGGCATGGTCCTGGGCAACCAGCTCTAGGTGACCCTGTTTGAGCAGTTGGGTTGGACCAGATGACCTCCACCAGTCCCTTCCGACCTCAACCCTTCTGTGACATAGGTGATTGCAACAGTTAGACATTGGATACAATGAACCCAGATCCCTGCCAACTCCACGATCCTACTGAGATAGGCAATTCAATTTCAGCACCTTTTGCCCAGTCTAAGTGGACCTACAGAACCTTTCTGCAACGGTGCAAAAAAGTTGTTTCTTCAATGAACATCCAAATTCTTAGACATAGCTTAATGCTAAAGGCATGGTTTGATGAGCTCATGTTACAGGCAGACCCAAGGAAATATGGATTTCCCAAACATCCGTGTGGGTGGTACTCAGAAGAGTACCCATACAAGAAGGAGGCTTTGACACTTCTTTTTGGTTTTGTCTTATATCAGGAGAAGCAATAGCATGACATGACGTGATGGCAGTGAAATGCTCTGGGCAGCAGGCTGTAAGGGAGGAAAAAAAGGATGAAATCTTAAGTTTTCCCTCTATATGTCAGTATAGGTGGGGCTAGAAAAAAGTATTCTTCACAGAGGCATATCCGAGATGTTGTTTCACACTGCATCTAACCTACATTCACACAGGTTGATGCCAAAAGGCACAGTCCTGTTCCCTCTCTTTTCTTCCCGAGGCATATGTTCCTGCCTCCCTTGAGTCAGTTCTGGAGATCATGTGGCTGCAGTGAACTCAAAAGCTCATTGATCTCATGAGTAAATGAGTAATTTTTTTTGGCAGGCTCATTTTCTTTTGGATTAATTATCTGACCCCATTTATCCAACGGCAGTGTGATTGCTAGAGCCAATGAAAAAAGAAGCAACCGTGAGTAGAGCAGGGCCACACCTTCTGTGATCTATAATTAGACCAGACTATAAATAGTCCCATTAGATCTAGTGCGAAATCTCAGAAGAAAGGGAACTGCAGGGGAGGACTTGTGATTTACAGAGTACTTTCCCAGGGCTTTGTTTGAGCTGGTGCAGCTAAGAGCTGCGTCTGACATAAGGCAGCAGTTTTGGCTACCTGTGTTATCCTGGCAGCTGAGGCTAGAAGTGAAGGCAAAATGACATCAGGGGATTTCGGGGGTGAGAGGCAAAGGAGGTGCATGCTGTTGATTTCTGAGGGAGAAAAGGGAGGTGTAAATGCAAAGGACAGATGGATAGGTCCAAAACATGTCTATTTTATGTCTGTTTTGTTATGTTTGGGAAGCATTTCTGTTAATACCATACAGTGGAGAGAAGTTTGTATTTATAATATGATACAGATGTCTGAATCAAATACTGTGCTCATTGGTGTTGAGGTGAATGCTCACCCTAAAGTAAGGCAACGAAGTGTATGTGTGGAGCTATGGGGGAAAAATAAGGACAAAAAGGCTTTGCTTTTACTTGAAAATCAGTGATGCTTTTATATGTTTCCTGCATGCCAGAGAATTGTATTAGCTGTAATGTTGTGGACCGTAACTAGAATATCTGGTGAAATGGAGGCTGTCTGGAAGGAGTTTAGGGCAACAAAACCAGCTTGGAGCACAAGGTCCAAGGTAGCTTGTACTGAGTCCTGCCAGCCAGTGAGGTTTGACAGTCACAAAGTGTCAATGCAGTAGGCTACACAATGGCCTTACCAGAGGAAAGGTCTGTGAAATAGTGTTAGTCATAATTTAAGATAGTATATATTATTCCATTTACCTGCCTTTTATCTGCTTTTCTTCTTTTAACAAAATATTGCTTAAGTCAAGTCATTCATGTTTGTGAGTGAGGAAAATAATTTCATGGAGCATCATAAGGTTTAGCTTAATTTCCCAGCTTTTTGACCAGACAAGAATCAGTGGTTTAGAAGCATCCCCTCACTTGGTCCTGTTGCTACCAGTTAAATCCTGACAAAAGCAGGTTACACAAGTAAACCTAAATTAGTACGTTATGTCTACTGCTATGTTTCAAATAAATCTACTACTGGTACTTAACCTAGCAGATAAAGAAAAAGCACTGCTAGACTCTGTTAGGTATAACAGGGTCCTGCCCATCTCATACTGCAGGCTTCTGGACACCTCTAATCAGTGTGTAACTTAATGCAACAGTGGCGTGCTTTGGACCATGCAACTGTTGAGTTTTCAAGAAACTTTAATAGTTTAGTAGAAATATGGGTTTAATAGAAATGTTTCTATTAAAAGAAAAGGAGAGCAAGAAAAAGCAGAGTCTTCATTCCAGTAGTATATGTGCCTGCCAGTTTGTTCTATTGAATTTTATGTGCTTTATAATCATATTTTATACAGTGGTAATTGAGAAGAAAAAAAGTGTAATATTTTTCTTTGACATCTTCTTGTAGATATTTTGTTTTACTAAATTAACTCCTTACCACAGTGTGGAGAGACTAAGTAGGCAGTTGTTCAAATATTGTTTTCTTTTTAAAAATAATAAGCCAACCTTAGCTTCTACTTTGGATTAAAAAGGGAGCTATCAGAAAAAAACAAAAAATAATCATAAAGGCCTCAGCTACATCTGTTTTCCCCACCCTGCATTAGACTGGTATTGCTCCCTCTGTGGAATAGCCCTAAGAATACTGGTGGAGATGCATGCCTTTTATCTACAAATGTTTTTACTACATTATTGTCTTAGCCCTGTCAGTGTGGAGTTAAAAAATGGTCCTGAACACTGTGTTTCCACTAGCACTTGTATTGATGGAGTCACAGTAGACTTCACATTGATAGGGTAAGGAGAAATAAAGGGTGGTTTAGACAAGCCCGAGGGTCACATTATGCAAATGATACATGCTCATTAACCTTTCACATAGCTGAAAATATTTGTTACCTTGTTACCTATTACCCTTTTTCCTTCCTCCCTGTTCCCCAAACTCGCAACCCCCTCTGACACTTCTCGTCAAAGATTAAATTTCAGGGAACTACTGCCATTGGCCCTCTGATCATTAAGATTTTATTACTCTCAGAATATATAGCATGATACATTTCCTGGTAGACTGCTAAGTAATGCTTTCAATAATTAAAAATCCATAAATAATTAAAACACAACATTATATTTGTCAACATAAATGAACAAACTATGTCCTGTGAACAGCATTCTGAACAGATACAAGCTTACAACACACAGTGATGTGTTCAATAGCTGTATTTAGGAATAAATCTTCCTCTGTTAAAACAGATTTTTATTCATTTATCCAAATAATGGGGAATGCAGTGATTCTCAGCAGATATCACTGTCATCAATAAAAATTAATTTTTATTTGTATTATAGCTGGAAGCAAAAAACCCCATATGAGACTAGGGACCCATAGGGATTAGCACTTTATGAATAAAACATGAGAGGATGGACAACTTGTCCTGAAGAGTTTGCATATGGGATAAATAATATCCACAAAGTCTTGGAGAAGATGCAGAGGTGAAGGGCGATGAGCAACTTATGACCTTTCAAAATAAAGTCACATGAAATTCACAACTTGGGAATACATGTAATAAAAAGGGTAGATGTGGTCAGTCAAGAACTGAGAGGGCCTTTCTGAAGTTATATAAAATGAAGGGATTCAAAACTGATCCTCCTATTTTTTTTAAATGTGATTACATTTAAAAAAAATAGGAGGATAAAAAAGAACTTTTTTGGGGTAACATTTGAAAAACATCCCAATTTTTTTCACCTAGATCTAGTAAAATCATATGGGTAATCGTGCATATGGAAGAATAAAACCATATGGGAGAAACCTTGAACAGAACTTAGAGGATTTGTGATGAGCTCCACTCAGCTTTGACCATCCACTTCAGCAAAGATGTTTGAAAAACAAATCTAATTTTCAGGGTTTGCCTACAAAGTACTGAATCAAATTATGAAGGAGATCAGAACCAGGTTATCTGAAGTTTATCCAGTCCTTTTTAAGATGTTTTCCTGGCCTTTTCTTTCACTGAAATGACATTTTGTCATTTTTTAGTATTCAACCAAAATATTCCTATCACCATTGGCTCTTTCTTGGATTTACTATATGATACTTCATCTGGTCTTTCAAGATCATCCTAAAGAAATTAGACACCTTAACCTCTTTAAACTTTCTGAAAATCTTAAGCATCCTTTTTGATTATAACTTACCTCCCACTTTTCTTTCAGAGGAAAAAATCACCTCTTTCTCTGATCATTTCTGATTTTTCACCTTCTTTCTCCTGTGTGATGCTTTTGATCCTATATTCCTCCTTTCAATAAATCCCAGAACTATCAAGTAACTTTCTGTATTTTGTGCTTGTATGAATCACCCATGGCATTTCATCAGTAGACAGTGCACTTTTCAGGTCTGCAGGTCTGCTTGACCCAAAACCATTAAAGAATGCTCTGCAAGACCCTAATCACTGAGTACTTGCAGGAAATATTTCCAAGGCTTGTCTAGACCTGCTGCAGTCCTGCTGCTGGAAGAGAAAAGCTCAAGCAGGAAAGTTTAAAACGTTCTTTTACAAAAGAATCTTCCTTAAATTAATCAAAATCAAGAAAGAAATGTTGTGTTCCACATGCTTAGAGCTCTCAGACAATTCTCTTTCCTCTGACCTGCTAACGTTAAGCCTTTGTTTGCATACTTTAGGTGGAGAATGAGAAGGCCTTTGCATAAAGGGAAATGGAATCCATGTTTGAAATATGAAACAAGGAAAGACTTCTGAAAGTTATCTACATAAAGCATAATGTAAAATTTAGCAATAACAAAAATATTGAACATTTTACTTTGGAATAGATACAAGGAGAAACTTTTTCATCAAAAAGACTTTTACTTTTGCACAGACAACTTCAGATGTCTATGATGTCTTTGCAGTGAGACTTCAAAATCCATGAAAAACAAGTGAACCATCTCAGAATTTTTGGTGGCCCAAAATAGTCACCTTTGCTGAAGCTTGTAGGAACCATCAAATATAGTGGGATGAAAGGAAAAAGTGATACTTAAGAGTATCACTACTAAGTGGAAGTGGAAAGGTTAAGGAGTATCCGATATGGGGCCCTGGAACTTGAGGGCCAGGCAAACAAGGATGTAGATGAAGGTCCATCCAGGAGGTTGCCTGGGGTGAGGCAGTCAGCCCCACGCATTATGACTGCCGCTGG
>NW_008794089.1:3016959-3049784 GCF_000699145.1 Aptenodytes forsteri
ATTTTGTGATTCTATGATTCTAAGAGCCAGAAAAACAGAGAAAAAAAAAAAGGAGACTGTGAACTCAGGTGGAATGTCAGTCCAGCCTGACTTTTACAATATCATGGGGTAGGGACTCAGCTGGTGTAAACCGATACTGCTCCTCTGACTTATATTGACTCAAACTGGCCCAGAACAGGATTCAAACATATTTGATTCTCATCTTGTTTTGGTGTTGAAGTAACTGAAAACTACTCCATATTTTCATTTTATGAACAAAAGCCCTTATCAGGGAAATCTCTTAATGAGAGTTAAAATAGACTTTGAATATGATTTATTTTAGTTATATATGCAACAATAGGGCATTTTTATGGAACAGAAATTTACACATAGTGAATTATTTTCCCAGATGGACAGCTGTTTAATTTTGGGGAAAAATATAATGTCAGGGAGGTGCTGAATGAAAAGATCTGTTAATTTTAAAATGACAGCTGTTGTAGGATTATAGGTTTTGTGGGTTTTTTGTTATTAAGAAGCTGGAACAGTTCAAGATAAAGTTAAGTTATATTTTTGACATCTTCTTCTGTGCAGATCAGCCCGCTGAGATAGAGATTAAATAAGATCTGATGAAAATAAAATTAAATCATAACAGTAACATCTGGCTAGAATTAAGACATTTCTCATTTTTAAGGGATATTTTTTTCTTCTCAGTCTTCATTTTATGTGCATTCTGACTTTAAGATTATATTTCCTATGAGAGCCAAAGTGATTTTTGGATTGGTCAGTAAAAGGCTATTTAATATGTCACTCCCCTGAAATTCTGCATTCTCTTTCACATCTCTACTGCCTTTCACTTACCGTGTATTAGAAATGTAATCTTTTTTCTTCCACTGGTTTTATGAAAGGTGTAACAAAAGGCTAAAATCTTGCTGTTGAAAAGATTTTGTTTAGTGATTGATTTGCATCTCAGAATACAGTCTGTATACCTCATGTGACTTTCAGATCTTCTCCTACAGCTATTGAGGTTATCAAAAAGGTGGAGGAAAAAAATTCTAAATTTAGAAGGGCACAATCATCTGATTACAATATTAGGTTTCAATAAACACTGATTTTGTACCAGGACCTGGGGAACACAGCCGTGCAGAGACATTTGAACTAGCACTAACCCAAAACGGTACATCAGAATAAAGCAAACAGCATTATGAATATATTTTGCACAGATTGAAAACCAGACTATCTGAACCTAAACTCTTAGGACCATCCTGGGATGTGTCTCTATGTTGAACAATCACTGGATGGCACGGGTTTTCTCAGTAGCTGTGTGGATATGTCTTTCAAGCATAGCTGACCCAATTGCCTGGCTCCTGCTTGAATACATTCCCTTAAAGAGACATGCTCAGGTAACCATATCCTCTGCATGTGCCTGTGAGACACTGGTCTTGCCTGGGTGCTGAAGTACACTAACACCTTTACCTGGATGGAACTGGTTTATTTCAGGGGGGAGCAGTAGGGAAGGCTATCCAGACTTAATCAATTTCAACTTTGTCTTAACATAGCCAAGACAGAGAACACTTCTGAACTTGAGTAGAAAGATTTCTGAACAGGCACTGGAAAGCTTGAGCTAAAGCCTGAGGTAATCATACAAGATTAAATTCTAGATAAAGAAAATGGGGATGAGCAGTCTTTTCTCCGACCTCTGTTTTGTGGACTCCGACTAATACCTTTAGGCCTGTACTATCTCACGTACTGTATATTCATATGCTACCTTGCACACAGAGGCCTTAATCTCGTTAAATTTTTGAGCAGTACTGCTATACAAATTTCCAATATTGGTAGTTGTCATTATAACTTGTCCTCATGAGGGAGAAGTTGGGCATCCTTGGAAAGAAGCGTGCCCAATCAGATGATATGTTGTGTTAACCATCACCAACCACCTACAGGTGTTCTAGGAACATTCAGATTTTATGTTCATAATGCCCTGAAGGCTTTACTTCAGTTATCTCAACTTCATGGTTGGGGAAGCCAAAGCATGAGGATTTAAGTGAGTTGTCTGGTGCCACACACTGAAGTCAGCAGTTAGGAGAGGTCATAACATAGGAATTTCTAAATTTCTCCACTTTTCAGCATGAGGGCATTTTACTTTGCAACTGAATGCCCTACATCAGTCCTCTGCGGGAAAGAATGAACATAAACAAATTCTCCAACATTTACTTTTTCCAGTGGTAACAAAGAAGTAAGTTATGTTTTGGAAATGCTAGGCTTTTCTTTTTTATCAACCCTCAGTCAGAGCTTCAATTATGTTCATTTGTCACTAACAAAACTCTTACTTGAATGAATAATGCACAATAGATAATGCATTTGTTGAACTTTGTCTGTTTCCCTACTTCTAGGCTTTTTAAAGCAGTTATAAAAAAGTTTCAAAAGAAGATCCCAGACCTAGAAACACTTAACTTGAAGTACATGAGCAATCTCATTGACTTCAATAGGACTGCTCAGGTGTTTATAACGAAACACATATAAAAGTGTTACCAGCTTACTGGAGCCTTCTTTTGAACTTTGAATACGAAATTAAAAAGAATAATTTTTCGCCAACATCTGAGTTTAAAATTAACTTTTAAAGAATATTACATCTAGCAAAGGTTTAATGCACAAATAATCACAGATAATGAATATGAAGTCTTGTGCATGCTGCTTATTCAAAATTGAGGTTCAAATGTGAATAAATGAATATTTATTGAAATATTGTTCCCTCCGTCCAGATTTCTAATACAAATCTCCCCAGAACTATCACTATAGAATTGGCAGGAAAGATCATCTGTGGTTACAGGAGCAAATGATGGTCAAATCCTTTTCTCTAATATCTAGCACAGAAAGAAAGGACCACTTTTTAAGGGTCATATTGTTTTCTGCTTGGTACCTCAATTAGGTTGATTTTCCTCTCAAGTTCATATGTGGTAGTCAGTAAGAACCTAATGGAAATCCATGAACAGTGAAGTATAATGAAGTAAACCAGAGGAACAAGGAAAAGGGCCCATTGCTTTCATTATGACTATGGAATAAAGCTTTATACTTCTCCTTACAGTGTTTCAGCAAATGACCTGCAAGATTTTTACCTTTTAATATTTTGCCACTCTCATATTCCTTGCAATTCAAGTAAATTAAGCCAAGTTGCAGTTTGGCCCACAATACCTCTTAATGTATTTTCAGTCAAAAATAGACTGCTGCAGATTAAGTAGAAAACACTCCACATGCCACATTCCTGCCAGCTTTGTGCAAGAGGAGTAGAAATCAGACAAAACATCAGTGGTTCCACAAATTCAGTTGAAATGGGATATTGTGTTTGTATGTCTTTAGGGAAAGAGGAAACTTGGTTTCATTTTTCTAAAGCACAGCTTGTGGGAGGCTGTTATGTTTTTGTAAAGCTACAGGAAGGCTAGATCTAATCATGTTTTGCTTGACCTGCTTTTTTTTTTTTTCATTAGGAGTTGAAGTTATTCCTCATAATCTTTAAGGAAGTTTCCCTAAGAATGTCAGTTTTTAAAATGTCTTGATATGGCTTATGCTCCACTGAAGCATTAAATTTTGAGGGAGGGGAGAAAAAATTACATATGTATTTGAACAACATGCATCAGCCCACTTTGTCATGAGAAGCCATAAATATATTCCAGTTAAGTGTTGTTAGATCCTTGATATTCTGCACGTAAGGTAAAAGGAAGGAAATTTTCTAGTAGATGTTTGACTGCAATAGACATGAATAACTTCTATGGTACAGGGATGCTGAATAACATGGGTACGTGGGTCAGATGTCTCTACCAGCAGTCCTGAGACTCTTCCAAGTCTATCATACCACAAAGCATTAAAGTTGTGAACTTGTTCATATGGTATATGCTGTAGCCTCTACAGTAGCTATATGCTCTAGCTCTACAGCCTGGACTCTGTCAGTCTGGTTAAAATGACTAAAATAACAGCAATACAAACTGAGCAGAAATACTCATTCAGGAAGAGCTTGGTCTCCTTCCGTTGAGTCTTATTATAAAGTGGTTTTAACAGCTGGGGCTACACATGAGGTACATCAGCAGACTGGAAGCCATTAGGCCAAACCCTCTGGAATATTTATTTCCAACATCTGGAAACTAATATGATTCTGGTATAGGCAGCTAAGTTTCCTATACTATCAACCCATGAAGCTGTCTTTATGCCTGCCGGTCATGTTAACTGATAGAAGTGATTGAGAATCCAAGACAGGGCTCTCCTGTGTTGTTTCAAAAGTGAATGTGATCCGTGAACGGCCACTGCTGAATTTGACAGATAGTCCAAATAGAAAGTCAACCTTTTAAAACTTAACTGTCCCTAAAAACTTGGAAAAAAATTTATTTAAAGCCCATTCTCTGCAGTGACAGTTTTAGTTGTTTAACGCTATCTTTTGTAGTAACATAATATATCTGCCTTTGCCTTCCCTCTTCCACACTCCTTGTTACTAGGTTCCAGATACTTCACATTTTGTATGTAGAGTTTTGCACAGAAATGTTCTTTTGTCAAAATTGTAGGTAAATTAGAGGAACTTTTCTTGAGTTACAGATCTTAAAAATAGGTTTCGAAAAGCATCTATGCTTTTGTGTCACTTCTATGAAATAACATGCCTTAAAAGTTTGCTCCTTTCAGGAGAGTAACTCTGAAAAGCCATGATTTTTAGGAAAAATCAGTGACACACTTTCAGCCCTAGCAACTGAAGACTCTTTTCCCTATGAAAAATGGCAATGAATGCCTTTTAAAGATTTAAATTGAAAAAGAGATTAACCTTGATGCTGGATGCACCAAAAGCACCAGGGGAACCTTAATCATGGACTTTCTGGACACAAAAAGTAAACTTACAGGGGTTTTTTTTTATGTCCTCTGGAATATACATTTTGCAGAATATCGTCATTTAGACATACCAGTTTTCCTCATGCTTCAGAGTTCAACGAGAAAAGTTGAAGTTTATATAAAAACCCCAACCCTGAATATTTAATGAGACTCTCAAGTCCATTTTGTATGATACATAATTTTATATTTGGGTCCTCTGCTAAACTAAACTGGCATAATTCTACTAGGCTGTGGATAGTGATAGATTTGCATCAATTTGTTACATCTGAGGAGTAAGTTCTTGCAGCCAGTCACCATACACTTTGGGGTAGAGTTGCTGCAAGCCCCACAGAAAAGGCAACAGCCAGCCTATTCCTTCCACTCCTGCCCATTGCCCAGAGGAGGACTATATTAGACCTGAACCTCCTAAGTTTGAAATGACATTAAAAGCTGGCATAGCAGTAGAACTTCAAATAGCTATTGACATTTTGTCTTTATTTATGATGGTAGTAGCTTCAACTTTTGAGGCAAGCTGACATGTAAGCAGTAATTCAGACCTATTCCCCCTGAGGAGCTCTGGGTGTGATTTAACCGGATTGCAAATTTAACTGGATTTTTTTTTTTTAAATTTCAAAACAATAACTGAAGTGGCCAAACAAGAAGAGACTTGTGAAATAATTCATTGCAAAATGTCAGACCTATTCCTTCCCTTAGCTTTCATACCCTTTTGAGAGCAAATCTTTGCTGAAAGATTTTTACATGATATGTGAATGGATTATGCAAAAGAGACAAGTATACTTTCTCATATCTGCATCAAAATCGGTGTTGAATCTTATTTCCAAGTTTCAATACTTGCACTTGAATGAGGGTCTGACAGTGGTGGAAATCACTGTTTTGTTAAATTTCAGAGGAAATAGAATGTAAAACAACCTCTCATGAAAACTTTCTGTGGAAAATACGTTTAATGATTTCAGAAAGTCCAATTAACAGGTATAGCACTAGATGTCACATTCTGATAAATCTCTATTGTAGTCTTTGTAGCAGTGACTCTGATTTAGATTATCTGAGCATCTGCCTCATGGTTTTGTTACCATGTAATAATCAATATTTGTCATTTTCTCACAAGAGACTCTTTCCTTTGAGATCCTTTGCAACCTTACAGACATATTAGCTTGCTAGCATTAAGGCCATCATTTTAGGTAACAAAAATCTGGGGATCTTACTAATGCTAGCTCTTTCTTTCTTTGCCAGACAAGATAATTTTGAACTATACCCTAGGGCCAGATTCTGATCGCATCTGTGCCAGTGGAGTTACCTGATAGTTTCTGGTATCTACAGCATTATAGTAGTACAGAACTTCCTTAGCTTTCAGAGCCCTCTAGAGTCCAGCTAGCATGGAAACCCCATACTAAATTCCTGCAAAGATACCAGGTTGAAGGTTTATCCATGCTATGGCTCATTTATATTTTTAGATTTAAAATGCCACTATCTTTTCATAGGATGACACTGAGAGGTTCTTCAGTGGAGCCTGAAGAAAACTTCTAGGTTTTGTGATTTCAGTGTAAATCATGACATAAATATGTCTACACATTCTTTGTAGTAGATAGGTCAGGCGAGCTAGATGAATTTGAAGTAAATATACAGGAAGCATCAGACCAAGCAGAGAAGCTGTGTTCATAAGTCACCCAGACTGGATGGCATTCACCTGGGAGCTCTGAGGGAACTCAAATGTGAAATTGCAGAACTGCTGACCAAAGTATGCAAACTACCACTTCAAATACCCTCTGTCACGGAGGCCTGGCTGGTTGCCAGCATGAGTACTGTACGCCGCTAAGTGTCTAGAGGATATCCTGGAAACTGCAGGCTGGGTAGGCTGACCATTCCTGGTAAGATGGTAGAGTCTGTAATGAGCAGCAAATTCCCTGATTCCCTAAGTGAACAAGGTCTTTTGGGAAAAAGAGGCAGCAGGGCTTCCGGGAAGGGGATTCCGGGGTCACTGATGTGTCAGAGTTTTGTGGGGGTGTCAACAGCGTGTGGATAAAAGTGATCCACTGGATCATGTATTGGGGTTTTTAAAAAGCCTTTGGCAAGTTTCCATGCTAAAGATTACTAAAGAGACAAGGTTGCAATGGAATTAGAGGAAAGGTTTCGTTACGAACTGAAAGCTGATTAGATGGTAGGAAGCAAAAGATCGGGCTTAATGGTCAATTTCCAGGATGGAAGAAAGTCAGGAGTAGAGTTCCAGAAGGACCTTTGCTGGGACCAAAATTATGCTATGTCTCTATCATTATGCATCAATGACTTGGCGAAAGGAGTACACAGTGAAATCTCTAAGTTTGTGGATGATGCCAACCTCCTTTGGTTAGCTGTATACAATGTCAATGGCATAGATCTAGGTGAAAGGACAAAAGTGTGGCAGGTGAGCTTCAATGTAGCTAAATGTAAAGTTGTGCCTACAAGGAACAATAATCTAAACCATGCCTACATGGTGCTGAACTTGGAAATGGCAATTACTGTTTAGGAAATAGATTTTGGAGTTACCATTTTCCACCTTCTGAAATTGTTACCTCGATGTGCAGCGGCAGACAAAAAGGCCAAATTAATTATTGGCCATTGTCTGGAAAAGTACCCACCCAGACCTTGAGTACTGTGTATTGCTCTTGTGTCTGTGTTAATGAAATTAGACAATGTACAGAGATGGGCAACTAAAATGATGAATGGGATGGGGTAGCTAGCTTACGCAAATAAACTAAAAAGGCTGTGACTCTCTACTTTAGACAGCAGAAGTCTGAGGGGGCATATGTTAGAGGTTTACCAAATCATGAAGGTGGTAGAGAAGGTTAAAGCAGAACTGTTATTCACCAAATCCCACACTACTAAAGCCAGCAGGCACTCAGGAGCCCAGCTTTAAACAGATAAAAGGAAGAACCTTTTTCCATGTCAGCTAATAGAACGTGTTGCCAGAGGAAGCTGTGGAAGGAGACAGCATCAGGAGACGCAAAAGGGGATGAGACAGACATGCACACAGCTGATTCATCCACAATTCATCCATTCATTCACCCCCCTAAAGGGACCAGGTGAAGCTGTAACCAACAATAACCCCAGTGCAACATTCTGGATATTTGGGGTAGGAGGAGGACATGGACTACAGGAAGTGACCAAGCCTGTGTGCTCTTCTTCTAAGCACCATCCCTTATTACCACTCTTTTTGCTGAATTCTCTGACCCTTAAAATACTTTGAAATCCTCCCTGGGACTTCAATGAGAGGTAGAAATAAAGTGGTTAGGGGCTGCAACAAACAGAATAAAGGGAGGAGGTGAGAATCAAGGGGTAAAAAGTAATAAAAGAATCCAGGAAGCTAGAGAGACACATTGAGCACAACACCAAGTAGGTACACTGATAGTGTTTACTGTTCTTTGAAGACATTGAGGGAACAAGTAGGTGCTGTCTAGTGGTGCCCTCTTCCTTGGGATATGAGAGGGACTCAGAACGGAAAGCAGTCCAACAGTTCCCAGCATCCTGTTGACAAGGTCAGAAGGAGGTTGATGAGAGCTTGCAACTTGGTGGATGAGGATGGATGAAGATGGTGTAAAAAAAAAGTGAGGGGAGAAGTGCAGCCAAGACTTCCATATGAGGTTCTGGAGGAGCTACAAGAGGGATTTTGATGTGAAACTAGATGTACATGTGTATGTGCAGAAGGTGCACAAGTCAAGGGGCTCTGCAAACATGCCTGTGTACATGGCTTCATATAGTATTTTCCAGCTTATGTCTCCATAACCAAGAAATTAGCTTTAATATTCCATCCCTCATTAATCAGACTGCCTAAAAATCACCTGCTAAAAATAAACCGGACATGTTATGAACAACATGGCAGGGTCCTGAGCGTATCATCCATCTCTTATGTGCCTCTATCAGCCTGTGACCATCTTTCTCTGTAATGCTTCTCTGCAACCTCTTCCCCTCCTGGGTATGACACAGCTATATGACCTTGGACCAGACTGCTGTGACAGCAGCTAAGCTGTGGAAAAGAGCTGTGAGAAGCCCTCATCTGTGGTGTCAGCTCATGTATCGTCTATGCTGTGGTTTGGGAGCTTCATTTAAGCTCAGATCCTTGCTCAAGTTATATTGTAGATATGCCGTGGCTGGCCTTGTACCTTGCTAATCCCGGCCTTGCCCTACTGCCTTCACTTCTGGCTTGACCTCAGACCTCCCTTATTACTACAGACTTGCCTGGCAATCACTGGTCTGCTGGCAGCATGTGTCCATCATCACCAGATCTGCTCTGCACTTCTTGCTTGAGTACTGTGGGCTTGTGCCCCTTGCTAGTGAAGACACTGCATCTGCCTACCTTGTTGTGACCCTCAGCTACCCACTTGCCTTGCAGAGCAGGCTGCTCTTGCTGCTCCCTGGCAAGACACACTTGCCTACAGCAGTCACTGCGTTTACCTTCTTTTAATTACACAGAGTGGAGTGGAAATTTGTGACTGACGTCAATAGGAACATAGTTCTTTTGTTCTTGTAGGTCCTTACAGAACCACATTTTTAACTGGCTCACCATTAACTGTATTTTTCCCATATTTCAGTTACCTAGGTTAAAAGCAATGCAGTTAAAAGGCTGTAGGTTGTATGAATTGCTTCACAATAAGACAGACTGAAACCCTGCAGCTAAAGATTCAAGCTTTGTCTATGCTTTAAAGTGGAGGAAGTATCCAGACAGGAGTATGTGTAGCTGTGCATCCTTAGGGCTTTTTTCTCCCATTGTCATTCATCTGAACAGCCACTAGCTAGATCTCCCCAGTTCCCATTCACAGTTAACTATGCCTAGGTTCCTGAAACTTCAGTATATGGCCAGTTCATTTCAGACCATGAATCATTATATCAATAACAGTAAGAAAATAAGGATTCTATCTGAAGTTTAGTAATGCAACAGACTGACCCAAAGTAAGGAACTGCAATTGTCTTTGCATGATTTTGAAAAGAATAAGGAATAAACGGTATTTTTTGATCATTGGGCTAAGTCTGGTGCTTTTTGGCAGTCCACCTAGAGGAAATATTACAAAATGGCATTGTCCTGGAAAGTGCAAGAGAAGTACTGACCTTGGGTCCCTTTCTGTCAAGCTTGAAAAATATTCTTCGTTGTTGCCAGTGAATACTGAGAACAATATGAACAAAGAGAATATCACTTACAAGATGGTGTCAAACTGCATCAAGCAAAATAACCTGAAGGAATACCTTCATGTTATATTATCACATCTTTCAGCATGTGTTGCCTCTTGCATTTAGAAACAGAGGGTTTATTTTTCTTCTCAGAGTGAGGAAAAAACCACCAGTGACAGCCCTTTGTGCTGAAGGTTACATTATTAATGAGTGTTGGGAAAGGGAGGAACTTTATATAAATACACTATCATTGCAGTTAAAAGAAGGTGCAGAACATAGTGTTTGAAGACAGAAAAAGTGGGACAATTGATTTCTTTAGGATCTTTAAACATACATGTACATGCATGGAACCAGATCTGACCTGAACTACCAGCAGTGTTAATTTAGAATAATTCTTTGGAAATCCCCTGGAATTATGGTAACTCCACAGCATTTATACCTCAGACCAGAGTAGGTATGAGTACGAGCATGAGTAGGAAAGTAGTGAAAAAACACTATTCCTTCTTATTTGAATCTGAAAAGACCTTGTAAGAATGTAGCAGCTACAAAATTACAAAGGAGGAAGACCTCTTTCAGAAGTTATGGATTTAAATTCAAGGTGAGTCGTAGAGCCCCAATCTTGCACTTGTGGACTGTGCAGCATCATCCTGCCCTCAAAGATAGCTGTGGTCATACAGAAATGAAGGTTCATCAGGAGTTTCTGGGGGCAGAGGGGAGCGCAGTCACACTCTTTACATGCTGCCCTGCATTCAGACAGCCAAGGCAGGAGGTTGGTTAGGAAACCCATATTTGTGTATTCACCACTCATGGCATGAGGATGTCCAAACATTTTTTGATACAACTCACAGATACAGTTCCTTATATATATTCTTTACATGTAATATATCTGACTTGCTCTTAGTCACATGCTAGCTATAATACCCACTTCCAGTGAGAGGTGCATATCTAAAAATATTTCAACATGGGAAGTAGGCATAGGATTTTTTAAGAACTCATAGCAAAAACAAAATTACCAACTTGAAAACTAGTTAACTTATGTTACTTTGTCACCATGGTGGCATTACCTACTCCATCCTCCCTTTTATACCCAACCATTTGTAAAACCTACCCATTGGATTATCATCTATTACATTTAGATTATCAGAGATCTGGGATAAAGACATAACTTTTATCATACCTCTTGACTACACTTAATTCAATGGGATCTAATGTGGAATAGAACTGCAAGATGCTACTGTACCACAAATTATAAATAATTAATCGTACCGGTAAAAGAGACTTGTTAATATTTTCTTCTCCAAGGATACCTCAACTGTATTACAACAAAGTGTTGGGACTCTTATTCGATCATACCGTAGAGAAAAGGGAAGATTGTTATGAACTTCAGATTTCTTGAAATAATCCTTTTGGGCATCAGAGGTCATAAATTGGGGACATGCAACCTAATCTCCCTACCTGCTAATATTCTCTAAAGAACACTTTGATCTGCTTTTGCCTTAAAAAGTGGTGAGTTTAGACCATGCCTTTGCAGTATCTTTTAAGTCTCACTAGTAGGAAGACTCCCCTGATATTCGGCCTAAATTTTGCCCTTTCTTAATTTAATTTCTTCTGTTTCCAAACCCTCGAGTCCCTCTGTATAACTCTTCTCAATAGCTGTCATTCCTCTCCAGATGAATTATTAGGTGGCATTGTTTGAACCTCTCTGCAGGATTTTTTTATCCTTATACCTCTAAGCATCTTTCTTTCCCCACTCTCCTGTGATCATCTGTGTTGTTAACCCTTCCAAATTAACACTGTCTGAAAAAACACATTTCCATGTTGTTCGCCCTGTGAAGGACATTGCAAAGGCATGCAATATTTAATGAATATTGTACATGCTTTCTGTTTGTAGACTCCCTGGATGAGAATGATGGGCTTTCTAGGAGGAGCTGACACGAATGTAGGGAAGCAGGCAATGGTAACAAACACCTCCCATTTTTACCAGTATTTAAATGGCAGCGCAAGAAGGAAAGGAGAATTTCAGACATCCATTTTGGGCAGGTTGAACAAAAGGCTACCCCAGGCCCCTGCACTCAAGCTGACTAGAGCATTATCAAACATAAAGCCAGTCTTGAACGCTGAAACCCTCCTTCTTAGCAAACATGATAAATAAGCCTCAGGTGCCTAACACCAGTCTCGTACTATAGGCATTTATCTCTTGTTTTATCTCTATCTTTAGTCTGTGGTACTGCACTTCATTTTAAGACTTAATTGTAAATATAACCTTTCTCATGAGATTATTATATGCAGAAAAAGTCCTGCATCTGTCATAGTCTTCTTATTTGGTAATTCTGTCAAAAAGTAACGGCAAGAGTTTCTTTTTGTAAGCTGTGCTTATTCCTAATGCCTTTGCTATCTTCCAAGTGGTTAAAAACTGTTATTCATTCCAGTATTTTAAAAGGGATTGAAGCTAGACTTTCTTGACAGTAATTACTACGATCTTTCTCTTTTGAAGGCCGACACCACATTTCTTTTCTGTTATCTACCAGTACTTCTAGCCCAGTTTCATTTACGAGAGCACAGTAGCAAGAAGAAGAGAATTATAAAGACTGAGATTCAAGTGACGAATTCCTGCTGCAGGAGAGCTGCCAGAGCTGCACTGGGGCGGGAAGGTAAGTTCATCTGCCACACCATGAAAGAATCTCTCTCATGTACATGACAGTAGAAACTGATGTAAAAGGATGTGCGTGCACACTGAGCCTTTTCATCTGACTCTTAATGACCAGTTACAGTCAACTGCCTTGTTGGCTTATTTATAAAGCTCAGTTATGGTTTCTCAGAGATGCAAAATTGAAGTTATATGGTGCAGAGGAAGTACCAAAAGTCATTCAAAGCACTATCCAGTTATCCCAGGATGCAGGATAATCTCAAGATTTCACCTCTTGCTCCTTTTCAGTTTCTGGTCCATAGACAATATCACACCTTTTCTCTGGAGCTCTTCTGGTGGCAGATCTGTTTTAACCTGCAGTTTTGTTGAACTAACTCTCTGCTTTCTCTCTTTGCTGTTATACCTTCATTTCTGCCTGCTCTTCCTCCAGAACCGAATGCTGGTTTTCCACCATTAGACACCTTGCCCTACAAGCGTACACTTTTACAGATCAATCAATGATCTATACTTTGGGGTCTCTCATTCAGCAAATTTCTGTCCTTGAACTGCCCATAAGCCACATCTCTCCTCCTGCATTTTTTCTTTAAATCACACAGTTCACCCTTGCCTCCAGGTCTAGCCCTAAAACTTCATTTCTGTCATTTATGATGCTTCACAAAAGAGTAGCTTCCACCACATGATCACTGAAGAACACCTACTTTGGGATGTCTGTATCCAGTTACAGTATCTTTACTGTCTACTCCATTATTTCGGTCACCACAGCTACTGCTTCAATAATCTTTTTTTTATTTTTCACTTTTAAAGAAAATGGAGAAATCCTCCCTAATCCTCAACTCTTATTCTTTGGTCATTGGTTGGTTGGCTTGTGAGTGTTTGCCTTGGTTAGACTTACTTCCCTAATTAGTCTCACCACTGAAAATTGTGATCAAAGGTCTTCCTCACATATTTAGCTGGCAGATTTCTGCACTACTTATAACACACAATACCTGACTGACCAGCAAACTATGAACTGCAGCAAACTCACTAGCACACAGAGAGTGTGTGCTCTTACCAATCACAGAACAAGGATTTTTTTTTTAAATAAAAGAAAAGAAAATTCAAACTCCACCTTTTCTATTGTGTTTGCTGACCCTTCTATACATCTCCTGTCTGGCAGTTGGTTTCTCTATATTGCAGTTACCTGAATTATCCTTACAAATAATCACAAGTCACTTCTGCCTAATGCTGACAATTGTTTCTGCTTCCTCTGCACAGCAGAACTCATCCTCACCCTGCTTCTGTGGATACTGATACTCAACCCATTTCTGGATTTGAGGAACGCTACCACGCAAATCCAAATGATTTGCAAGAGCAGTCTGTTTCAGTGCCTACTGAAATAAATGAGATTATTTCTTTGGCATTCAATGGGCATTAAATTAGACCTTTACTGAATGGTGGAACATTTCTTACAATTCAGAACAACTTAACTTAATGAGAGATACTGTTTTTCAAGTGTAAACTCTCAACAGTTTTCCCTGGAGGAAAATCTAGGACATATAAGGACATTTGTTAGTTGTTTTTTTTTTCCTTTGTCAATGCTGATAAATTCATGAAGAATTCCAGACTCCTCCAGGGAGAAAAGATTCAAATTAAAAATGAAAATTTACATGGACTTGTGTGCATTCCAAGCTTGTACTAATTTTAAATAGGTAATAGGTACTTTTAAAATTCAAAATACCTGGGAAAAAAAGGACAAGTATGTATTTGAAAGCAATTGATTAAAACTAGCTGCAATTACAGGAACCCATCCACCCATGTGAAGGATGGAGGATACAGCAAGAAGCAGCCTTATATCATTGTCATTCTATCAACTACTTACAGCTTAATAGTATGGAAAAAATAAATGAGACTGAAGAGAAAATGGAGATGAGAAGAGCAGAAATGTGGGAGGAAAATGAAGGAGAAGAGAGCATGGTTTCTACTTGCTCTGTGTGCCAGAGGGGTCATTTATGGCTTTAAAGTTAAGGTTCAAAACATCTAGGGACAAATTCATCTCTATTCTTAGCTATCCAGAGAGAAGTGGAGTTGAAGCAGGGATACAATTGTCCTCCGGATTCCTGGGAATTAGAATCCAGATCCCATCAGGAATGGCTAAGGCTTCCATAATTTTGGTGAAGATAAACAGACTTCTGTGCAGTTTAGTGCTCTTGGGGCTTTCAGTTCCTGGCCTGAATCCAATTCTGGGCAATACCAGCATTTGGACCCCAGCAGAGGGACCACCTGATAGGACGTTTGTACAGAGGGTGACAACCATTGAAGGTAATAACAGCAATGCCCTCATTCTCAGGCAAAACTGAGCGGCACCATTGAGAGACAAGGGCTTGGTTAGGGCAGCTGGAAGGGCAGGATTGCACTGGTTCGGTGTGTTTCCTCCTGTGGGAGCCTTGTCAAAGCCTAAAGCCCAACCTCAATCAGTTATTGAAGAAAAACAGTCTGTTCTCCACTGTGGATGAATATCCTTGCTGTTCTTGTGGGCATGTTACCTCTGCCCGCAACAAGGAACTAAACCTAACTGGGAGTTTTAGAAACATAGCCCTGCAAGCTCTGACTGAGCAGTAATGTTCTTTTGCCATCTTTGGTAGAAATTCATGTCAGTGTCTGTTCCTATCAATCCCTCTTTCCTCATCACTAGTACAGCATTGTATGCATTTCTTAGTGGTTATTCTCCTATATTTTTGTCTGGTTGTTGCATCAACCAGATTAACTCACTCTAATGACATATAATATATAATCAAATCTAAGTGTAGACCTGGATTCCTGAGGTTCAGGTATATCAGAATTTAGAATGCATTCAGAATGACATTTAATATAAAATAATCTAGAAACTGAAGAGGTTGAATGTAAATATTAAGTCCTATCATCTGTTCTCCCAACAAAGATTTGGTCCTAAGATAGCTAGAAGTTATATGGGGAGAAATAGAAAGCTTCAGTAGACTGTAACCAATTTACTACTGCTGCCAATACTGAAATACAGCTCATTCTGAATTAGGCCAGCAGTGATATATGGCACAATAAATTTCCTTGTTATGACTCTAGGACTAAGATAGTTTTGGGAAAATTGCCTAAAGAAAAAACTCACTTGTAATTTAATTAATTTTTTAAGATTTAGGTTTGCTGGATGTAGGATTTTGCATAGAGGATGGAAAAGATAGGTGGCCAGAAAAAAAGCAGACTGGTCCCAAGTTCAGCAAGACACACCAATGTGCAAGAGTAGAGTAGTGAAGGAACCAAATGTACATGTTCGAATTTCACTTAGGCTTGTTCTAAACACCACTAAGGACACTAAAAATCATCTTTGGAATGTGAGAATCAGTAGTGTGTCGAAATGTGAAAGTCAGCCATGCCATACCCTTGTGTGCTACTGGCTAGGAAACCCCTTGTTCCTTAGCTGTAAGCTAGTATGATTGATAGGTCAGAATCAGGCAGATGGGACTTAAAGCTCAGTGAACGCTTGAGCATATGGACTACAATTGTGGCAGCAATAATGGGCATTCCAGTAGCAATTATGAGGTCCTAATACAAGAAGAAAGTAAGTAATTCAGCTTAATTTTCAGGACTGCCAGGTCCTGACTTCTTACATGGATGTTGGAGAGAGGAACGTGTAACTTGGGTTAGGTACTGACAGATTTGGTTTGAGTAGGGCTCTACTGACTTTAATTAGGCATGTGCTTGAGAGTAAATAGTTAAGTGCGTTAATAACTGTTTCCCTTTTCTCAATGTCAGACCGGGAGGGTCTGTTTCTGAGTAAAACTGAACATTTAAAAATAAGAGTGGGAAGGATTTGATGATATTGTCCCTTTTGTTCACTCCCCCAGTCTAGTCTATATTAAAACCCAGTCCCTAAGAAACTGGAAAGCTCCCAAACACCACCAGAAGGTAATTTGAATGTGAGGTGCTAGATTATGTATAAAATCAATTATTCCCCTTAGGAAATATCAGATTCAATTCAAGACTGAGGTGAAGTACTCAAGATGTTACTTTCAGCTTACATACTTAAACACTGGGAATGTTAGAGGTGACTATTAGATTGATTTCTGTAGGTCTTTCAGTCCAAGAAATGCTTGACTATTCTTCCAGATGGGCAGCAGTAAGGGAGTTCAATATTTAATGGAATTATTCAGGGCATGCAGGAAACACCTCAGGGCCATAACAAATCGAGCTCCCCCGCTTAGCACAGAGTGCATTTGTTCCAACAGGTCCTTCCTTTGATCTTGCTCTCCTATGCTTGAACACTCAAGGTAGAGCTGGTTTGGAAACCACTCAGGAATAAAAAATAATTGTAAAGAATGATGTATAGACTTGAAATTTTTCATTTGACAATCTCATTGGATCCCAGGCCTAACTGTGGGAGTTCAGGGAGTCACTCACAAAGCTGTGGACCATGGACATTCTCTAGACTTGCTTAGTGAAGTCCATGTTCTTCTCAAATGACAATCAATGATAATTTCACTGAACAACCACAGAGTCTAGAAAGCTTCTGATGCAAACCAAAGCTAAACATACTTGGTTTCCACTCAGTCTGGATTAAAATAAAATAAAAATAAACAATGACATTTTCTAAATCCCAGAGACCCTACTTTTTAGCCACCTGTAACCTAAAGTTAAAAGATTATGATCCCAGGTGTAAAGAATATGACCAGAAGTGGAAACATTGTCTTTTTAGATTCTCAAAGGCTCCAGCATATATTATGGTGCTTGAAGTCACACATCAACTGCCTCTCCACTGCCTGCTCCTTCCTAAAGGAATACCAGTTTACACCTACCTAGGAAGTATCCTTCCTGTGACCAAGCACCTTCGGGTGCAATATCTTCAACATGGTGAAAGAAACACTGCACCTGTTAAGATCCCCCAAATGTATACCAGGTAGCAGACATTTGCAGAGTACACTTAGATCAATTACTCTCTCAGAAACATGAGTTATGAAAACACCTTAACAAACAAAGTTGGATTTTAGCTCTTACAGTCTTTTAGAGCAATCCAGCTTTCCTCCTTCCAGGTTAGATTAGCAAAGAGAGTTGGCTCAAATTGCTCATTTTTTATTAGTGAAATATCTTTGAGTTTCTTCAGAGTAGTCACTCCAAGCTCCTTTCTCCTCTCCTACTGCAGCACAGACTATCTCTAATGTCCCCCACCTGTCTTTTCTTGAGCTATACCTCCTGTTTCCTTTCCTTACCCTTGCAGAATAAATCTCACTTAGAGGTTTATAGCAAATATGGCAGTGAAATCTCATGACTTCTACCTGCTTTTGTTTTTTAGTTTAGGGCTAGACTGAAAGCAATGAAGATAAATTCTCCTCCCTTGCTTTCTGGGATTAGATTCCCTTTTCCTTTCCAACATACATGTGAGCTTCCCTAAGGGAATATTTGCATTGGCTTTCTTGATTAGCACATTCTTGCTAGCCTCTGGCTTTTTGGCAAGTCACAACTTTTTCAAGACTTTAGTAAAATGTTTAAAGACTTGATCAGAATTTAAAAAAAAAAAAACAAAAATTAAAAAACCTGTTTTTTTTTTTTTTTTTTTGTTACTACCTGCTTTTGTTTTTTAGTTTAGGGCTAGACTGAAAGCAATGAAGATAAATTCTCCTCCCTTGCTTTCTGGGATTAGATTCCCTTTTCCTTTCCAACATACATGTGAGCTTCCCTAAGGGAATATTTGCATTGGCTTTCTTGATTAGCACATTCTTGCTAGCCTCTGGCTTTTTGGCAAGTCACAACATTTTCAAGACTTTAGTAAAATGTTTAAAGACTTGATCAGAATTTAAAAAAAAAAAACAAAAATTAAAAAACCTGTTTTTTTTTTTTTTTCTTTGCTAATCTGGTTGTAGTTCCACTGTACAAACAGGTGAACTGGCAGCAGTGACAGGTGTCGTATATTATGCCAGGCAATGTCATGGGAATGAGTGCTGAAGACAAGAGAAGGCAGGAATGATTTTGCTACCAAGGAAACTGTGGCATGGAAGAGGATCTCAGTAACCCAGAAGGGTTCTCTGGTAATTTGTAAACCTTAAAAGTGATACTAGAACTCCCTGACTGTCTTCTGGGACGTGGTGTCCTGAAAGATGGTGAGAATTAACAGCTAACTACTGCCAAAAGGGGATGTCCCTTACCCCATTCCCACTCCGACTTGTTCTCCATGCTCCTAGCTTCGCTGGTGCTCATTTTATCCTCTTTGATAGCCTCCACTGTCTCACTAGCTCCAGAAAAAAAAAAACAAACCCTGAACATTTTCTGTTATGACCAGTGACTCAAAGTGGCTTACAGAAGACCTGATGAGCACTAGAGGTGGAAAGGGGAGGGGACAGAGTTGAGAAAACAGGGAAGGACAAAGGTAGGGGAACTGGTCAGGGAAGGAAAGGGTGAGGACAGAAACAACCATCGTTTGTTGTCAGCAAATATAAGATTGGCACAGCTGTCTGTGGAAGCAGAATTGTCTTATGGGGTGGCTAAATAAATGCTGACTATTTTTCTCTGTGAAGTTTGGAGCTATACAGTATGATATATGATGGCAGAAACACAGCAATGGCAAAGTGCTATAATTCTATCAAACATCTTGTGAAAAATTTTCCTTTAATAAGCTTCACCGGAAAGACAAACAGCAGAACCCATCCGCAAAATCCAAACAGAAACGTGGTCACACAGACCTAGGGCGGACTCATTGTGTTTATACAGAGAACACAGATGAGGCCTCTGGGGGTAGTGCAATTCAAATATTAAAGAAAATTATCAGAAGACCTCAGAATGAGGCAGGTAGGATAATTCAGAGGGCTGGACCTCCTCCCAGGCCTGGGGAGTGTGATGCCCTGTTAGGAAGCTGATTGCTCTTCTTTTCCTCCCATTTCTCAGGCTTTTCTCCTGATGAAATTTCAAGAGTGTTCAGGGCTTTTAAATGTAGGAATGACTGACTCAGTATACCAGAGTAGCAATGAGTTCAGCTCAACTCTCAACCTTTTAGTGCCTCATTCCCTTGTCCCAGTGTTCCTGGTGGGGCAGCAGGCATGGCAGAGAGAGTCATCCTTGTTTGCATTCCAGCAATTTCCCTGTGCAGTGGGACTTGCTTCATGATGTACTTCACATCTCTTCTGTGTTGTTTATAAAAACTCAGAGTCAGTAGATGGAAGAAGCAGTAGTTTAACCACCTATTGAAGATGGATTTATTTTTTGTAAAAGGGATGTACCTTACCAGGTAGACGGTATGATCATGAATCACACTTTTTCATCTATACAGTTTGTAAGCATAAGTCCAGCCCAGAAAAATCAAAGAAGGCAAAATAAAAGTATAAAAACATTGTTGGGCAAGTTTTGATGTAATTATTTTCTTGCCATGGGAAATATAAATACAGTCAAACAATCTATGTTTTTTAATTAAAAAAAATTGATCAATATTTTCTATAAGATCCAAAAGAGAATTAGAGTATACGTTAGATTTTTGGATTAAAAGGTAAGTGCCTTTTTACGTACTTGCAAAGGAAGAGTCAGTAGATGGAAGAAGCAGTAGTTTAACCACCTATTGAAGATGGATTTATTTTTTGTAAAAGGGATGTACCTTACCAGGTAGACGGTATGATCATGAATCACACTTTTTCATCTATACAGTTTGTAAGCATAAGTCCAGCCCAGAAAAATCAAAGAAGGCAAAATAAAAGTATAAAAACATTGTTGGGCAAGTTTTGATGTAATTATTTTCTTGCCATGGGAAATATAAATACAGTCAAACAATCTATGTTTTTTAATTAAAAAAAATTGATCAAAATTTTCTATAAGATCCAAAAGAGAATTAGAGTATACGTTAGATTTTTGGATTAAAAGGTAAGTGCCATTTTACGTACTTGCAAAGGAAGAAAACACAGAGAAATTCCAAATGCAATTGCTTGGTGTATTAGTTTCTTGATTATCTTAGAAGAAATTGTTACAACCACCAAAAGCTATTATTTAACACATAGGAAACACTGTTTCTCATTGGAGATTATTTTCTAGAAATGATTCAAATTATAAAAAAGCAAAATTATTTCATTTAGTCAAGGTGCCCAGTTTGAAATCACAAGATTCAGAAGGTCAGATTATTTAATAGCTGACCAACTTTTTGCATTTCCGGGGAGTTACATTAACTTCAGGGTAAGTGATTATTCCTTCAAAACCTGAATCCCTGCATTGTTGATTATTTTCTATTTGTATATGTCATAATATAAAAGAATCACAATCACTCTATCAGAGCAGTTACACTCCAGTGATAACCATAATGAGAATGACCAAGCTGGTAACTCACTGGACATTTTGACACCTCCTCTCCCCAAACTGCTTCCAATATGCCGGTCATCTTTCCTGGGGAGAAAAAAATTAAACGGCCTTGTTCTTCTGAGAGTAAATCTGCAGTAGTCAGGTGGAGTTGTAGAAAGTGAATTCTTAAGTATAGAGGACACTCCTTCTACAGGGTAGCCTCTTTGGTATCAATAGCAGTTTGGCTCAAGTTATATTTCTGTACCTGCTGGTGTCAATCCAACCTAGAGTGCTTATGTGTCCTCCAGATCCATTCATTCTCTGGACTGAAGGACAGATTCCTGGGTTCAGTTATTTAGTGAGGTAAGAGGAAATGGAAGTCAGACAAGAATTTGTCATAAATGTTATGCAGGCCTTCGAACGCAGCTTTTAAATTATTGCCTGTGGATGCTATTGCAGAGGGCCTGACTCTGCTCTTACACCAGCATAAATAATTCATCAGAAATCTGCGTGGTACTGGTGCAAAATAGAGAAGAGTACAATCTGATACGTGTAGTGTTCATCTTCTGCAGCCATCTTTTCCACCTTGCCCTATGAAAACCTAATGTGAAAACAAAGATACAGATGTAACCCGTTTTCACCCTTTGACCTAACCACAATTTCTTCACAAGGTTGCACTGTGCGTTGCCATCACTAACTATTCTAGATCTAAGCCAAAGAATTTTTCCTTTCCTTGCTTTCAGAACAAAAACAGACGTTAACTACTAATAAGTTGGCCTCTGTGTTACTGTTGCACTGAAATATGGGTAGCTATATTTGCATATCAGAAGCTTTTCTGAGTGGGATGACCTTGTAAAAACCTCAGAAGAAGCAGATTGACAAAGATCTGGGAGATTTCTACAAGAAACATTTTGCTTCAACATAAAATATGAATCAAGCTCCAACTTAGACATCAGCTCTCGGAGCTGTTCAGCCTCACTTGATGTTTAACATCTAGATTTAATGAATATCTCTGGCAATGTGGACTACAAGTCAGGAAATTTATAAGCATTTTGGAAGCAAGAGACGAGGTTATTATATTTCTAAGATGAGAAGGAAAAGATCATAATAAAACATTAAGCTTTTTGTCATGAGATGAGGGAGCAGGTGTAACTAGGAATAGACGAATCTTTAGTTCATAAGCATTAACTCCAAATTAGAGCAAGATTTAAAAGTTTAATTGTGGAACAGAGAAACAATACATCCTGCACATGCTAGTTATTCTGCTCCATTAAAAATAGGTTAGATGTTTGTATTTTCAGAGCCCAACACAGTGAGGTGCTGAAAATTTGTTGTTAGACTAAAATATTTGTAGTAACCACTGGAGTCAGGAATCTGAAGAAGGATGTACCTTTAGTCTAAAACGGTGTGTGTTATGAGGTTCTAAGGACCAAATCTAACCCAGATATTGTATTTTAGCAATATATTTGGGGATGACAGGTTTTCCCATGAGAACCTTTTGACAGTTCAGATCATTCACAAAGATATTTGTGAAACTCCAAATCAGAAAGCCAAAACCCGTATGCAATTTCAAATAAGAAAACCACTTCTTTTACTATTCTTCCTGCAGGGAAGTCAGACAGTCTTTTGAGGTCTGGTTACTAAGGATTAAATTGCACAGTTAAATCTTGGAAGCTTTAAGTAATTTCACTTTTACTTTAGTGAGGTGTCATGCTTCCCCCCAGAGTACCCTCATGTCCATGAAATAGACATAGAGCTCTATCTTATGTTTATTAGGCTTGCTGTAGGATGCCAATCCGATAACCACGTGAATTTAGAGGAAAACATATCACCATTTTCTATGTTGAAGAGGGAAAGCTCACCTTTTCACTCTAGCTACTACTCTAGGTTGTATTCTTCTAGAGCTTTCCATGTTCATTTTGGCTAGTTTGCCTTGGGATTCCTGATTGCACTTTAAACATTGCAGGCATCGTTACATTTGCCCCCTCCAAGATGGCAAACTTTACCTCTCTGAAGTGTAATAACAGGTAAAGAGATGGTTTCTGATGTATTCTTATGCAGATACCAGAGCAAGAGTTTACCTTTCAGGGACATCAACAATCCAAGCAAATCAGAATCCTTCAAACTAGGTTTAATAAAAAGGCAAGCATGCCACCATTTACCTATCAATGAACTTCATATGAAGAGTTTAAGATTTTCAGGGAGCCTTAATATAATTGATTTAGAGTTTTGCTTAACCCTAAAAAGGATTACACTGACCCTAAAATATCATCAGACCATATCAAATATTTCTCTAGTGAACTGTCCTGAGAAACATGTCTGTCATAAGATTTGTGAAAATAACATTGAAACTAATACTAAAAAAGAGCTCATAAAATAGAAAAACTTCTTGAAAAGGGAAGTTATGGGGCTTTAATTATCATACTGAAGCAACTGAGGAAGCATCATTTGCTTGTGCAACGTTCATTATTGTGACGCAGGTAAACCAAAATGAATTAAGAATGGGGTGCTTAAATCTTGCCCCCTACATTTCAAAGTATTACTGACTCAGGAGTGTATTTCTTGGTTCCATTTTGGCAGTTTATCTAGGCTGACATATCACATCCATTATTTTAACACAGTTTTTGTGTGTGTGAATTATAACTACTCTGACTGACTGGCTGCTCTGTAATATAATGGATGTAGACAAAGGCCGCCTAAGGTAGAATACTTTATTAGGTCAATTAATATACCAGCAGCATCTTGTTCCTGGGTTAATCATTGGTCTGAACCTTTACTTTGCATTTAAGTGTAGGCATGGCCATAAAAATGACTCAGGAAAATGACATTTCAGTCATCTACGTTTATTCTCTTCCCATTACTTACACATCAAATTTACTCAGTTTGTAAGTCATAACTTGATTTCCCAGCTGTCAAAACATCAAGCTCAACCTGACATCAAAAAACAATCCAGCTGTGATCTCTCTCCATCTGCACAACACTAACGCTAGTCATAATTCTGAAACTGTAATTAAACTGATGATGTGGCTTTAGGGTTTTTCTTTGTTTTGGTTTTGGGGTTTTTTTGATGATGCACAAGGCAAAAGAACATCTATCTTGCTATCCCACAGGACCTACTAATTGTATTAGTTTGTATTGTCTGTAACTACCCCATAATTCATAAGACAAAGGGTTCTTTCTGGTTTTTGGAACCATCATTTCATGGCTTTCCTTTCTGAAAGGGTATAAAAGAAAAGTCAGACAGACCTTTCTGTCCAAAGGGAAGGGAAAAAAGCCATTTAAGGTAAACGATGATGTTTGTGAAAGAGTAAATGTCAACAAACTGGACGTGGATAAATTTAGACAAGGAATTTCCCCATAGGATTACCTGGCACCAGGAGCTGAAGCAGGAGGGGAAGCCTTTTAAAAGGTGTTCTGTGCAGTTATCAAAGTAATTTTGTGATGCGGTGCCTTTGATATTGGGCTGAACTTAACCCAGAAGGGTTAAACTCTATGTTCTTGCAAAAGGTGCCCTAAGAAGTGGGTTGATACAGGCAGGTTCTCAGCAAAATTCTGATCTTTCTCTGGTATAATTTGAGTGTAATTCTGCTGACACAGTGTATGCTGTTAGGCTGCATACAATCCAGAATGGTGGAATTTGCCCCAGTAAACATCAAATAGAAATTAATAGCCTTAGAAATTTCACTGGTGGTTTTGGGTGGGGTTTTTTTTTTTTTTAAAAAAAAAGTTTTTTGTTTTTTTTTTTCTCCAGTGAACTTGCAGAAAGCACAGAGAACATTTTAAATGCGCAGTGGCTCTCATTAAAAAAGTCAAAATTCACCAGTAGTTGCTGTCTCTCAGCATCTGATCTACTGCAATTACTTTGTATTCTCAAAGTGTTAAGGAAAGCATCGCAGAAACCTCTGCGTTTTATATGTATTGGTAAATTATGACCTTTTAATGGCAATCATACCAAAACTACATATAGTGGCCCAGAGGGCTACTTCTCTGAAAGAAATGAGCAGATTTTGACTTAATACCTCAGACCAATAAATTAATTTTCATAATTTTATTCCAGAGAGCAAAATGAACCACAATATATTTATGTGTAAAACAAATGTTTTGGAAATATGTTCTTAAATGTGTAAAGCTTACTCTACCACAGCAGCATTTCCTACAGAAAGTAAAGTATTGCTATCTGGAAGCTTCAGTATTCATCTCTCTGTTCAAATATTACACAAGATTTATAGTCCCTGTGATTTATATCAGGCTGCTAATCAGAAAGCTTAAATCAATATTTCAGATTGTTAAGTACCTTTAGAGAACAGCTTTATAGTGATAAAGGTAGCACAGCAGAACAGCCTGATCCTGCAGTTTGACCTGACCACCAAACAACACTTGGAAACTGCGACATGAGAATGGCAAACTAAGAGTTGTAGCATTCAAGAATGGCTTCAATGCAGAACCCTTTAGAGTGGAATGAAGAAATGACAGCTTGTGGACTGTGAATAGAGGTAACATCACCTCATATAAAATATAAACTTGTCATTTTCCCCCTCTGCATTATTATTAGGTCATGCAAAGATATGCACTAATGCAAGACCCGCCAGAGAGGTTTGAAAACTCCATTTCTAAGACAAGAAAAAGGTTCCCAGCTCTCCATTACAGGGAGATGTAAGGAATTTTAATAACACCAAAAATATCAGACAAGGCTTTTGCTGGTCCACAGCAGAAAAGAAGGTGCAAAAGCAATTTTATATATAAACTATCTTTTGTATAGTTTCGCTACATTCCCCAGTGAACAGCCATAACCATTTTGAGATTTTCCGATTTCACCTTCAGAGGAATTACCCAGTTTGAATCAGGTTATTGGCCTATCTTGTCTAAAATCCTGTCTTGGAGAATGATTTGTTTTAGGAGGGGAAAGATCTTATCAAGCACTTGCCAGTTACGAAATTTCGCCTCCAACAGGAACAAGTCTTTTTCTGACCCACTCTGGCCACTAGTTTAGTTTCCTTTCCTACTCACACTGAAGTAAAATGTCTTGCTATTTATTTCACCATGATCAAAACTAAGTAATCACAAGGTGAGGAGATTAAAGCAATTCTCCATTGTAAATTCATGCATCCCAATTAGCCTCAGTTTTTCCTTTGAACAAAGTGGGCAGTCAGAACAGAGTTATACCTGTAGTTTAGTAATAATTCCTAGCATATTTTCCTTGAAAGAGTGTTCTACAAAAGGTGTGTGCTCAATTCAGTCCTGCTCCAAACAGGACAGGAAAATTCAAAAAAGACCTCAGATCAGCATGGACTTTCTGCACCAAGGAGAATTCATTCCTGGATGAGGAAAGGTTTTTGCTTTCATTCATTTGTTCTGGCATTTCCAAAAGGAAGAAAAAAAGAACCATCTTAAAATTACAATCTCCACAGAATTCTGCAGTATCTCTTTGGCAGAATCTGTCTAATGGGCTTAGTCCTTCACTTTTGTTATTGAGAAGACTCTAGGCCAAATGCTGAAGCTGGGGTTGAAGTCTGTTCCACCACCTAGCAAACATAGCCCAGGTTTTCCAAAGGGGAATGCAGTGAGGCCCTCAATTTTATTTACAGGCAAAGAAATTGTGGGAGAATTAAGAGAGGAATGAATGCACAAAGCTCAAGGAAATCACTCTTAAAATTAAACATGACTTTAAATTATCACAAAATAAATTCCTTTTAAGGCGTTCTTAATTCTTTTCAATGTGTACTTAGATAGCATCTAAAGACTACCTGCAAGATGAGGCCTATTAGTGTAGGTATGACACATATGCATAGTTAATTCTAGCCCCAAAGAACTGACAGTCTAAATAGAAAACATAGTGAAAGGAGATATTATCCCCATTAGATAATCAAGAACTGAGGAACACAAAAAATCAAGACTGGCTTCTCTCCTACAACTTTAGGCTCTAGTTTCCATTTTGATTCAGTGAGGACAGAAAGGCACCCGTGAAAGGCAATTCACTACACCTCAAATTCAACTGTTTTCTGGTGGAGTCTTTCTCTCTCTTCATTTACTACACACATAGCCTAGTGTACATAGCCTTCTGGATTAGGCACCTCAGGTCAACATCAAACGTTAAATGTGATTGATTCAGATCTAAATGACCTATCAAAACCCACAAAATCTAGTTTGTAGGACAGCCCATGTATCAGCTCAGCACCGCAATCGAGAGGCAAGCCCAAAATCTTTGGATGCTTTTTCTCTTATGGAGAAGTTTCCAGCCTGATGTGATGTGGTTATTTATTTTTTTAAGCAGAATTTAATGTATCAATTTTGAACTTGTTGAAACATTTTAAACTTCTTAAAACAGACCACTTAGAGATGACAATTGGTTTTTAACATTAATAGAGTTATAATGCTATGAAAAATACTATAACCCAGAAATCCTAGAAAAGACTGGAAAATTAATATCATAAAAAATTGAGTCTAACAACTGTTTTTTGAAAACCAGAATTTGCTGAAGAATTGACATTAAATATGCTACAAAACAAAATCACTGTGTAATTAGTGACTAAAAGCTTTCAGAAGTGACACCTACCTCCAAGTAAAACATTTTTCACCTGTCTTATTATGTGTGGGAGCATTAAGATGGATGAAAAAGTAGCTTTTCAATTTTCTCTTGTTTTTCAAAATGTAATTGTTGTCATGTGCTAAGAAGACAGTTATTAGACAGTGATCCTCAACTGCTCTTTTAAGTAAGGCTATTAAGAAGGAATATTGCTGTGCTGACATAGCAAGTTTTCTATTTTTTTCCACAGAATGATTATTACTCATACTACTAGAGTACCCAGTCACAGATCTTTTTGTCATACAGAGTGAATAGCATCAAAACAAAGTTTTCTGCTCCCAGAGGGCTTAGAGTTAAAGGAGAAGACAAGAGACGATGGAAAGATCTGAATGACCCACTTTTTGGGTCTTAACAATGCACTCCTTTAATGCAGAAAGCAGAAATTCCCCTGTCTGAACTGTGGCTGTGGCGTAGCTGACTGAGCCAATATCAGGGGTTTTATTTCAATACCAAATGATGTTTGAGAGACAGAGCAACGGGAACAGGCCTGAGTAATCTTTACAAATGAGGAGATGTAGTGAGTGCTTTTTACAGCAGAGAAATGGGAGCCCAGTGGCTGTCACAGCAGTGAAGACAGACAGTATTGCAGCATAAGGAAATACTGTCTGCAGCTGCATTCTGCATGCACATCCTCGGGGCAAATATGCATTTGTCAAAGCTAGGGAAAAGTAACCTGCAGTAGTTGAGGCCTCAAACAAAGGATGCTGGGATGAGAAATTTGAGTTTCTTACACGAATAGGAAAGGGAGTATCTTAACAAGGAGAATTTGTGACACTTTGTTGTTCCCTAAAAGTGTGAATCCAAGGAGAGATCTGTGTTGAGGATGATGGCTCATACCAGCTTGAACAACGGGCACGACAATGGTGGTGGTGTTGACAAGGGCCTTGTAGCAAAAAAATAGAAATTCTTTTTTTACCATTGAGATTGCTAGTGAAAGAGCTACAGAGGCAAGCTGAGTTTTTGCCCTGGACGGAAGCCTGGTCTGGAGGAGAAGGCAACGTGCAGGAATCATCAGTGCAGAGGCAACAGGTCAAATTTTACTCATGGGTGAGAATGTCCAGGGAAATGGGGCAGAAGGGGAAGAGAAAGGGGACCAAGGACAGGGAAGCTCAGGACCTCACACAATTCTGCCGGGGGAGAGGAATACACCTGGAATAACCCAGCAGAGCCCACGGTAAGAGTAAGTGACCTGCCACCAGAAAAATGATGAGCATGAGGCTGAAGGTGGGTCTGACGTGTCCTGAGCTGGCAGTGATCTAATCACTGGAACACCCTTCCGCTCGCACAGGCTAGAATGTCATCTCAGGATGGATGAACTATTGGTGTCTGTGGAGGAGAGGTGTGAAAAATGAAGCTCCGTTGCTGTCTTTCATCCAGTGTCTTGGTGGTTCCTGAAATTAAGTAAGATGAGTGCAGTGGGGACTTTCTATTACATTTGTAAGAGGTGATATGCCTAATAAGCATAACTATAGTACATTATTGAAATTTTGTTCCCACTAGGGTAGCTATCAGAGTGCTGAATTTCATACTGTACTTACCACCCATGATAATTTGCTTGGGCCATTAATCAAGAATACTTCCTTGAACTCACTGGGGACATGCCAGTATATATAAAGCTGTTAGAAATAAAGTAAAAATTTTAATGATTTTTTTTTGTATGATTTATTAACTTAGGATTTTTTTCTTTTTTCATTTAAGCCACTAGCAAAACTTTAATCAGCATCCATGAGAAGACAATCAGACTCCTTTCAATAAAACATGTGCTTTAGAGTATTGAGTGCCATCATACACCGGTATTATAGGGCCTGAAGAAATCATCGTAGAGAGTGCATTAAGGTATGTGTGTATGAAGTGACTGTCACAGACATCGCCCTGTAGTATCAAGCCACGTGGTGTCTATCAATCTACACCCCTAAGACAATTCCTCTCTGTGCCTCCCACACTCTCTGCCTCATATCAATTTTGTGGGAGTCTAATTTCAATGAGACATTGTCATTCCTCTGTTTTCTAAATTCTCTTTGTGACTGCTCCTCACGAACAGGCAGCAAGTTCAAAATAACTGTGACTGTGGCAGAAATTCAGTTCTTAAAAAAGGCAGAAATGAGGTAAGATCAATTAGTCTGTAGAGGAGGCTGAAAGAGAAAATGAGGTTTCATGGCACATTTTAAACTACTGATGTAATTTACATTTGAAGCTATCTGAAACAGATCCATTTTTGCGTTTTGGCAGATTTGTGTACAAAATATAAGCATCTGCATTTTTTTTCTTCAAAATCACTGTATTGGAAATATCCCTGTGGATATCCAGATGTTTCTGTTTGCTAATATCAGATCAGTAAAGAAAAAAAAAAGTCCATAATATTTTCAGTAAACATTAGAAAACCCTGAATACAAACATTAAAAATAAAGAAAAAACAACAATACTAGGATTTTTTTTACAATCCTTTTTTTTTTTTCTTTCTGTAAAGTAGTATTTTGGAGCAAGAATCATTACTGAAAATTTTCAAGTAGCTCTAATGCTCTAGATTTATTTTCAGATATGATATTAATCTTTTCAGAAATACAAGATAGAGGTTTAGATCTAGTTTGCAAGTGTTGTTAATCAAGAACAGTTCCACTGTATTGAATGGGAAAAAGTCAGTATAGAGAAGCTTTGAATAAAACCAGAGGTTTAAGTCCCTTTATTTGATTTGTTAACTAAGAATCAATCATTTTTAGACTGAAGCCACTAGTGAAATTTTCATCAGCACCCAAGGGAAGATAATCAAACTTTTCCATAAAGAAGGTTTTTCAGGGTATGGAGCATCTTTATGAACTTCTTATCTTGGCTTGCTCACAATCCGCCTACAGTATATTGCCTGGAGAGTTTAAATCTGATTGTATTATTCTTTACGGAATGATATGTCTCCAGCCTGAATCTACAGAGAGAGCGGGAGAGAGCAAGCTTTTGTGTGCATGCACAAGTGTGGCTGAGTATCTTTCTTGCCACTGGACTGCACAAAGGAAGCAGGATGAGTAGCTCAGTGATTGTACATTGTGACAACTGTAACACATTCAACAGTTTTCTTGCACAGGACTAAGGTCTGAAAATTTTTTTTCCCTCTTCGAACGAGAGAATATTCCCAGAACATGAACCCCAGTCCCTGATTCCTGCTAAGCACCATCATGAGATCTTGAAATTTTGCTTTAGACAGTGATGGGAAGAGGGAAGCTGGCGAGCAAGGCTCACCAGGATGCTTCCCCAGGGCACAGGCAGCTAGCTGGACGCTGACCTCCTGGCAGTATGTGGACTGGCCCAGGACAGCATCCCATGGATCTTGTCACACTTGCCAGCACCACCAGGCAATTTTTAGACTTTCAGTTATACAACTCTTGCATGGAAAAGGGGTGTAATTCATCCCGTCAATCCCACTGCTGAGGCAGGATTTTTCTGTGCGGTCTGCTCCTGAGTTTTTCCCCAGTCTGGTTTTAAATGAGTCAAAACAGAAGCATGTGCTCCCCCACGAAACAGTTCTGCAGTGTGGATGACCATCAATATTAGGGAAATCTTCCTCACATTTTCTTCTGTTCTTAGAATTATTATTTCTGTGTTTGTTCACCTTGCTCACTCCTTTCCAGCATAAACAGTCTGTTTGTTATTTTAATGTTACAAATAGCACGAAGTAACTGAAGATCTTAAATTACGAGAAACACATTTGGATTATTCATTTGTTCCCTAAATTGCCCAAAGGATTTCTATTTTATCCCTGCAGTCCCTTGATCTTAATGTTTCCTTCACTTTAACATCCTGATATTATATATATTTTTCATCTGCTTCAGAATTAGACAGACCAGAAGTGATACCTTTGCCAATTCATCTTCACTTACACTTTCTTCATTCAGCCTGTCAGACACTACTGCAAAAGGGAGACAAAGCTGGAACATGACAAATAGGCACCGTGATTGTTTTCAACATGCCACAAAAAAGTAGGACAAAATATCTTAATGTTTTCCTCTTTCCCCTCATCCTTCATTCAGCAGAGATTTGCTGTCATTTATAAAGGTCACTGGCCTATGAAGCACCTGAGAAGGCAAAAACTTTTTCTTCCTCTCCAAGTACGTATTCAAGCTGCAGCAGTAACATAAAGCCTTTATTATACGATGGGTGGCTGCAGCCACAGCTAGTCACAATGAGTTAAATAGAGGATTTTAGGGAACTGCCGCAGTTTGTTTATGCCTGCCCAAACAAACCTGTCCTATAAACTAGATAAAATGACGCTTTGGTGTAAGCATTTTGAAACTGATGACAGCTCTGACAGTTTTTGTTGCAACGATCCCAGAATATTTTTAAATGAGGTCATTTAACCCTGTGCAAAAGGCCAAGATAAAAATCAATAGATTACTATGTCTTGCGTTGTACATGTCTTGTATATCCATTTTGCAAGTATGGACAATCAGCACACTCTTCCTCTCCACAAAACAAACCTGTTTCCTCACAAAGCTCTTGGGAGCTTATGACTCTAGGTAAAATATTTTCATTTGGAAAGGCTGTGATAGTCGCTTACAGTAGGTACTATTTACCTAACTTACACCTCCATCACTGTCCACAGGCCAAGTGTCTTAAGGAGAACCATCTCTTATCATGCATTGCTTTTCCTCTCCATCAAAATTCCTGATGGAGAAATAATCTAAACAGTATAGAAGACAGAAGCATGAAGCAAACAAAGTACAGTCACCATGAAGTATTATAAAAGCTTTTTCCCATCAAAATATTTCAACTTCTAATAAAAATATTTTAGCATTGCACTTTTCCTTCCTCATGAAAAATGGCCAAGAAAAAAAATATAATAAAGAAAGGTAGTGTTTTGACCTGTTGTGTTCGCAAGTGGCTGAGAATCCTGTCACTGTACTAGCAATGTACCAGGAAAGTACTTCCTTAAATTTAAGTGCTTAACTATATAAGTGGCTGAGTAGCCCCATTTAACTCAGTGAGACTGGTCAAGTGCTTAAAGCTAAACATCCATGTACAGAGAACAGAGTATTCAGTACCTTGTGCCCATTTGAAAGAATGAACAGAAAGAGCATTCAGAGATTTTTTCAAAATGTGTTTTTCTGTTCATTATAATTTCTGGTCTTCAAGTTGGTTAAACAATATTGTAGGATTTGAGTCGACCCTGTTGATTTACTTTTTTGGTGGAAAAAAGGCTTTTTCAGGTTATGAGGTAATGATGCATTTCACAGACTTGTGAGGCAGCAGTTCAGGAGAACAGATCTGTAGGAAGGTAGGATCCAGGAAGAAAGGCGAGTAAACTCCCTGTAAACAGGAGGCACCACGTACTGTGCGCCTCAGTGTTGTGGTTTAACCTCAGCCAGCAACTGAGCACCA
>NW_008794089.1:3049855-3076149 GCF_000699145.1 Aptenodytes forsteri
ATGATTTAACCCCAGCTGGCAACTAAGCACCACACAGCAGCTCACTCACTCCCCCCTCAGTGGGATGGGGGAAAGAATCGGAAAAGTAAAAGTGAGAAAACTTGTGGGTTGAGATAAAAACAGTTTAATAATTGAAATAAAATGATAATAATAATAATATGATAATAATAATAATAATACACAAAGCAAGTGATGCACAGTGCAATTGCTCACCACCCGCCAGCCGATGCCCAGCCAGTCCCCGAGCAGCGGCCCCCCCGGCCAGCTTTCCCCAGTTTATGTACTGAGCATGACGTCACATGGTATGGAATGTCCCTTTGGCCACTTTGGGTCAGCTGTCCTGGCTGTGCCCCCTCCCAGCTTCTTGTGCACCTCCAGCCTTCTCAGTCGGTAGAGCATGGGAAGCTGAAGAGTCCTTGACTTGGTGTAAGCACTACCTAGCAACAACTAAAACATCGGTGTGTTATCAACATTATTCTTGTCCTAAATCCAAAACACAGCACTGCACCAGCTACTGGGAAGGAAATTAACTCTATCCCAGCCAAAACTAGGACACTCAGAAATAAGCAACATGAAACAGGAGGTGCATGGCAGAACGAGTGCTTATCCTGGGTCAGCATGCACAGAAAGCAAGCATCATACCTACTTTATATTGCTTTAAGGAACTATAGAAAAGCCAGGCTGTTTAAGCCTGTACTCCCAAAATATGAGTGCAAGGTGCTTGTCTTAGCAGTTGCTCATGAAAAGTTGCTCCTATAATGTCTCCATCAGATTTAGGATGCTGTGAAAAATTTGAGTCCTCATGCTGCTTTAAAGAGAGGCTGCAGACCTAGAACTCAAGCTCTGACTCTCTGATGATAAGATAGGGTTTGTTAAAAAACGATAGCAATTCCTCCTTTCCTCACCTCTCCTCTCCCTGAAAAAGAAAAAACCCTTACCCACCAGTCCAGATTTTCTTACTAAAATCTTTCTATGGTTTTCTTTTCAGAAACCCTACTGCCTTCATTATCTTTGTGCCACAGAGGCATTTCAACTATGCCATTTTGTTTGTGACAGAGGTAAACGGGTCCAACTCACAGGAAGACAGCAGTAGCTAGTTACCCTGAAGATTAACACAGGATTTTGGTGGCTGAGTCTAGTGTGTGTCAACAGGAGAACCCTGTATATTGAAAAGAGAGGCATGGTGTGCCCCCATGTTACGGGCACGGTAAGACTTGTGCACATGGACTCACCTGCAGGGAAGAAATTTGGTCTTGAGTTCTTCCTAAAGTCCATCTACATCATCCCACAACCAAACATGCAGAGACAACTGTCCTCAACCCTATGACCATTATACACATGGTTAACTAGAAGGTTATTTAAAGTCTGCTCATGTACACAACTGTTTGCAGGAGTGGGTACTTTATGAGGGATTTTTTATAACCCTCAGATGGAGTAGCGGTAGCATTTGTTACTGAAACAGATTCCCTCCACCTCATTTTTATTGTGGTAAATTCTAACCATTTTCGAGACAGCAAGGTCAGGTCTACCTCAGCCTCTCTTTGACGATCCCAAAATTTCTAGTGTTTTAGAACTTGGCATTACGGAGATAAACTGACATAATTTCAACAAAGACATTTTGGTCTCAAATTTTAACAGCAGGTAATTTTCTATAACAGTAAAATAGCTTGGTGAAGTTTAAAACGACAACATAGGCAGAGCACACTATTCTAGCTGCGTTTGATATCCTCACACCTCACCTGAATTTATCTAGAGGAGACTGGCAAAAAACTACGAGTCTGAATGCACTTGACACACATCATCAGTCACGATAATGTAGGAAAAGGTAAAGCCTAGGATAATTTAAGGCAATTTAAACCAGTGATGCTTGAGATTATCTGAGGATCTTCTTAACCTACCCAGCAGCTCTTTGGATGACATACAGCAAGATGGCTCACACTGCAGATATTTTACAGAAGTATTATGTTCCTATTTTGCAGACAGGTACCATGAGTTTATGTCCCACATAGGTGCCTCTCATTAGATTAGTAATATGCAGATGCTAAAAATTCTTTGCAAATCTCACTCAAGAGTGGTTCAGGCACAGATCTTCAAAGCAGTATAGTGACAGATAGAGAGATCTTTGTAGCCATGAACTCAAGCTCATGCCAAGCTCAAATCCATGGATCTAACTCCAGTGTCAGCTGGAGCTGCATTATGTTGGATCCTGCATGACTAGGTCCATATCTTATAAGAATTAGTAACAAAAGAGGAAAATTGAACCTTTTTCTCCCAGAGCATTTGTGAACCCTCTACAGGACTACCTTCCTCTCATTTAGCGTCCTTTCTTGCAGCTGCCATCATTTGGAACACAGATAATAGGGAGAAGGAATGAAAACAGCTCTCCATAACTTTATTATTTTTTCACGCTGAATTTTTTTTTTAATAGAGTACAATTTTTGGTAAACTTTTTGTCAAGCTTTTCCCAGTGAAAAATAGACAGCACACAACTTAAGTTTAGCTGCAGTGACTCTAGTTTCCTTGAAATTTCATAATTCCCATTATAAATATGCTTCCTTATGAAGAGAAAGTGTAATTATTTTGCTAATATGCATGAAAATAGCATTTGAGAAACAGAAACAATATGGTACTGTTTGACTTGGAATTTACTCCCCAGCTGTTAATAACCTGCTTACATCTCTGGTGGTATTGTGAGTTTGTAATTCCTGTGCTTACAACAAATAGCAACTGTTTCTGAAACTAGGAGCTGGGCCAAAGGGAAAAAAAAGAAGTCCAAAACACCTAAACAAACCCCTTAAAGTCCATATTGTGTGTATTTAAATTAGTTCCCTAGAGCAGCAAGAAGCAAAAAATCTCATGTGCATCTTGTTGTATTGTTTCAAGTATTATTTAATGTTTGGAGGAAGAAAATGTTTATGACAGCCTTTTTGAAATTACATTTGCAATTACATATGCCTTCTATTGTTAAATAAAGAATATCAGTGATTAGTGGTAATATATTTCCATCAAGTTTTCCCAAAGCCATATGCATGTGATGGACCAAAAGACTGTCTTACTTTGAAAGACAAATTGACATTGTCCCAGATTTTCAGTTTATCATAATTTGTAAAAAACACAGCAACTGAACACTGCATGAATTATATCTAATGTCTGGGCATTCTTGACAGTCATTTTGATATATACATTTTGGGTACAATTTTCTAAAGTATTTAAGTGACTGAAGAGTGAAGGCTTAATTTTCAAAAAAGGTATATACCAGTCAAAGTCCGATTAGACCTACTAACGTCTACTTTTCTAAATTTCTATCCAAAATAGAAATTAAGGTTCTTGAAATTTTTTTCCGCATTAGATTTTACTTTAGTCAAGTAAAAAAAATTGCCTACTGACAACATTATGTAATTGAATTCGCCAGTCTCTCTCCAAGCACCACTTCTTGGTCGCTTCGTCACAAGAAAATTGGCTTTGCCGAACATCCTGAATATCAGCAAACTTAAATGCCTCAAAGAAAAGCATAAGAGAGAATCAGGGCACCACCAGTACCTGCTGGCCTTACATTCTTTTCTTCTATTGCTATCAGCAGAGGCATTTCACTGGTGTGATCTGTAGTACATACACTTATAAAGAAATGTAGGTATATGAATGTCTCTAATAGAACTCGAACTTTTGCTCCAAACTTACATCAAATTCATGTGTATTGATTTTATGGTATGAGCTGTCTCCCTAGCACATGAAAGTCCCATAACCTGTCTGAAAAAACCTAGATTTATCACTTCAAATAATTAGTTTAGCTTCCCCCTTACTGACTTTGATTTTTTCTCTACTTTGCTAAAATGACACATCCCCAACACTAATGAAGCACATACATTATGTTAGAGGGTTTGGGATTTTTTTGTTGTTGCAAGCATGTGACAGTGCTTCCAGTCCCCTGAGGGTTGATATATTGGTCAAATAAATCTTCCAGATAGGTAATAACACAGTGCATTCCATAATGTTCCTTTACATGTCATATTATTTACCTGCGCTGCTTATCAGCAATTGCATGTTTGCTGGAAAAAAAGTGCTGTTGTATGGGCAGTTCTTGCTTCATCGGCATGATTGCTAACTGGGAGACAGTAAAACTCTTTTTTGGAGGTGCTAAAAGGAGATAAGAGGCAAGCTGTTTGAGGTACTCCAGGTCTCTGGATGATTTAAATCCTGTGCAGAGATCCAGAACATAGATTATGCATGAACCATGTCCTGACAAAACATTATTTTGATAATTGAAGTGGATCTCAAGTGATGCATAGTTCTGCGTTGACTATTTATACAGCAGTGGATAAGGTCGGGTGTGCTATTTACCCATGGGCCAGTCCAAGGACGGGGCTGTGCATCCATAGGAGAAGCCGAGCAAGGAACTCTGATCCTATCATACTGGAAACTTGAATACTACGCCTGTGCTTTAGTTCTGGAGACAGAAAGGCAGTAAAAGAGGACTTGGTTTCACACCACAGAGAAAAAAAAAAACCGCTGCACCTCACCATTTCATTGGGAAATGATTTGTCTGCATCTCCCCTGTTTCTGAGTGTGGATTGGAGGGTATGTGTGCACCACTCTTGCGGTTAGCCCATCCAAAAAGGACACAGGGCATGACCTATCTGCCCTTACTGGGACAAGTGTAAGAAATGTATGAAAGCAAGGGAAATTGACTGCATTTTTCAAAAGCATATACTTTTTGTGGTGCATTGGTGCAAGACAATTTAAGAGTTAATGAGTAAAATTATTAGACTTGTAAGTTGCAATTGAAAATATGCCAGGGAATATGAATAAAATTTCTTTCTAATAGATATAGAAGAAATCAGTAGGCTGAGAATTTAAGGTTTATAAAAATAATGTATTTAACTTTCCAAGTATACATTTTCCACATTGTGAAAAATTTTTGTAATTCAGATTTAAATATTTTCAAGGTCTCATAGAATAGTTGAAGTTTGAACTGATCTCTGGAGATTATCTAGTCCAATTCCCCCCTTGCTCAAAGCAGGGTCAACTACAGCAGGCTGCTCAGGACTTTGTTTAGTTGGGTTCTGAATATCTCTAAGGATGGCGATGATGCCACAACCTCTCTGGCAAACCTATGCCAATGTTTGAATTGTGTTCGTGAATCTTAGCCTGAAAATGAAATTGAATAGAAACAGAAACAGAAACTGAAAATTACTCTTCCATTTTCAATGTCTCATCTGAGCAAAATGAGACAAATAATTATCAACAATATAACTATATTTTAACAGCCCTTTTTATCTTTTAAAATAATATAAAATGTCATTAGCCACAAGAAAAAAACAAACCATTTTGTTGGCTTCCTTTAGTGTATGTAATGAAAGTCTGCTCTTAAATAGTGTAAATTTGGTGCCAGTCCTTTCTCAGAAAGCCCCTGCAGATGCTGACCTTGCTGGCAGAAGCATATGATAGAAGCACCAGAATCTTTCCACTGTTTTCAGTGGGCTTTAGTGCTAAAACAGATCTCAGATCTTTTAAGCAGACGTGAATTTGTCTCACTTATATTTGACTAAGATTAGGCAATTATGAGAAAACAGTTTTAATATTTAAATTAGTCAAATGCTTAATTATGAAAGTGCTGAAAGAAGAATGCTCAGCTTCATTGCACTTCAATGGCTTGTAAATTGGCAAGTAGCTGTAAATTAACTCCTGCATTTCTTCAGGTTAATCAAATCAGATTTAATGATGTCTTTGAAATCCACAGATTAAAGGTATAAAAGTGTGCATCATAGCATGGGGGAGAACCGTAGTAATAGTTGTTAATGTCTATTTTGTTCTCTTTTGTTCTCTGTTCTTTTCCTGTAGACGTGCAAAAAAGAAGTGCAATATTTCTGGGAAGCAGGTATTCCAGTGATGCTAAAGCCCTGATCTTCACAAAAGAATCCCCGATAAGGTCTTCACTACTTTTCTCTGACCATTTATTGCAAAGGACTTCCATTTTCCTCTTCTCTTCACTTCCCTTTTTGTAGACTTCCCATCACTGATCCTATTGCATCGCCTAGCATGCAAACATGGAAGCTGACATTTCTGTTCATTTACTTATCAAATTTTCCATACAGGGGGCAATGTAATAAACCAGTAACCACATTTGTTAAACATCAGTATTTCATCTTACTGTCTGGAAAAGAAAGGGGAAATTTTAAAAAGAATTATTTCTAAAGATCTGTTAGAAAGATAACAACAGGGAGACAGATGATGTGATTCAAGTAACAGGATTGGTAAATATCTTATCTGTAGTCTGAAAACAACAGTGTTTTAGGAACAGCACCTGAAAGAGTGAAACCACATGTCTAACAAGTGTATCTCTTCTATTGTTTATCAAAGTGAATGTTGAAGAGTGAAAGGGAACAGGAAAACCCAGTGTAGATTTAAGGCATGAATTCAAACCTTGCTCTGAAGGTCATATACAGCTGACTCAGCCTTAAGTACCTGGTAAGAAAGGCTGGGGAGCTAATGTCAGGTGGATGCGATGCCAGCCACTTCCTCCCCCTCCATGCTCCCTGCTACATAAATCACTTTGGTTTTAATATGGTAACCAAGAGGGCCAACTACCTCAAGAAAAGGCAATTTGCCTTTTTTATTTCTGGACAGAATTGTTGTTGCTAATGTAGTTATCAACTGATATTTTCTTCTGTTGTGGTACTTCCTAATAATAATTAAAGTTCAGGAAAAGATTTCCATGCAAATTTGGTGGTGTTTAAGCATCTTTATTATTCACCAGAACAAAACTTTATGTTTGACTCAAGCCTAGATCTTCATGAAAACATACCAGTGTCAAGAAAATCTTGTTTTGTTTCCACCTTCAAAACTCATAGATGTTTGTTCTGATTCTGTGAAAAGCAAGACATTTCATAATCTTTCCCCTAAACTTCTACAGTGTTTCATTCATGTGAAAGCTAGTTTTACTATGAGCAGGAAACAATCACTTTTCTGTGGGAGGAAGGAAAGGCCTTTGTGGCAAAAAAAAAAAGTCTCTCCCTGCAGATAATAGCAGCTTTTCACTTGGGAAAAAATTTGCAAAAACAATGTGTTAGAACGATCTGTGACTGCTTCCCCCTCAAAAGACTGGGCTAACCTGCCGGTTTACTGTGGTGTGTTAAAAGGCCCTGGAAAGCCAGCTGAAGCTTTGAAGAGTCCAAGCAGGCAGAATACTTCCAGCGCTCCAGTTAGTGTAAATTTAGTGTTCCAGCACTCCAAATTTAGAGCATTTCTTTGTTGTTGGACAGCATATTCCTTCCAACATATGTTCCCTGGCCTGAATATTCCCCAGAGAAATGGTGACAGTACAGACATCCATGAAGAGTAAAAACTGAAATTAAGCCCACCCTTTTTATAAACTGTGAATAGGCTTCCTGTTCCTCTTTCATTCATATAGAGTGTAGACAAACTTTGGCCCTTAATGTGCTCCAGAGAAAACCCATCAAAGTTATTAATAAGTAATGAGTTGATCTGCTGTGTACAAATGTTACAGGATTATATGATCCCAGCCTTGGACAGGCTGGCTAAACAGTGACATTCGGGGTCTCAATATTCAGTACCTGACATTATGCATAATCACCCGTACCTGAAGGTTACCAGGCCATTAAGGTCCTATTTCACACCCTCTTTGCACCAATGGCAAAGCAATAGATATCTAGTCTCACTGCTCTGGTTGTCCTGAGTGTTTTCAGAAAACAAGCAGGAGGCATAAAGCTTACAGTGATTACCCTCAGCTGGGATTTAGCCATATGCACAAAATAAATAAATAAAATGGCTTGGTGTAAGTGTAAAAATTCACAAAATGAAAAAAAAAAAACAAACCTTCAACCCAGCTCTCATTGTTATTCATAGCCATAAGCAAGAGTTTGTTAGGCGCTCCCTAGGTAGTCTTTCATCTGCTTTGTAGCTGCATGTCCTAGCATAGAAGTATGAGCACTCACTGTTCAGTAGCCCTTCATGTATTGCAGTCCTGTGACCGCTCAGACAAGACACACCTCTGATCAAAATTTGGCTGCACAGGTGGTCTCTCTGTAGTAGCATGAGATAAATTTATTGCTAACTAACAGAGTAATTTCAGTGAGCTTGAATCACAATGAAGAAATCATCTCCTGCCTGACTTTTGGCCAGCAAACTTTGGTAGTGGATTTTTGTGGTGTCCAAGGAAAGACATTTATCCCAGTGAGACAAATATTTCCCTCTCTCTCTTTTGCTTTATTATGTTTAAGAAGAGATGAATTGGGAAAACATTTGTCTTGTGTAGACTGTGCAGGAATATTAAGCAGCCTGTGCCTGTTAGCAGCTTTCTTAATCATGCTTGGTTTACTGTCATGCACCATTCTGGTGGAGGGAGACCATTTCACAGCACTGTAATACAGCATCTGTATTTTTCATTACCAGCAAGAGGTCTAAGCTGTTTTCTTTTACCTCCCTTTCTCCCTTCAGTTTTTATAGTTTTGGTTACAACAGAATAAGCAAAACATAAATTACCAGTTAAAAGCCCAGTCAGAAGAGAAGGAAAGCCGTGGAAGGTATAGAATACTGCTTGGGTTGTGCCCAAACAATCCATTTGTATGGGCTGTTTGCCATTTTTCAGCCACCTGAGTGTTGTCATGGCTTCTTAGAAACAGAATAATTCAGGTTGGAAGGGACCTTGGGAGCTGATCTAGTTCAACCTCCTGCTCAAAGAGAGGCTACGCTTACATAAACCCAGACTGCTAGGAGCTTTATCCATCAGGATCTTGAAAGCCGATGCTGGCGCCACTCATTTTGCTAGTGCAAATCCCTGCCTAAAACATGACCCAAATTCCTCTGTCACCTCAGCTACCTAACTGGAACAAACTAGTGTTTATACAAGTCTATTTTGTTCTCCATTTCTCTGCTAAAAAGCAGGCCCCTTTTTGGAGGTAGGAGCTGTGGGAAGAAAGGATGTTTGTATGCTAAAGTGAATGAGTTATGAGAAAGTCTTCCAAGCTCTGCTGCAGTAATTTTCAGAGTAAGCCCCTTCCTCTCTCTGTGTAACATTCCTCAGGTATAGCAGCATGGATGTTATATGCTCTGGGTCCTTCTCAAACATTGTGAGGTAAAGTAGTCATATGAGATAATATCTGCTTTTTTTCTTTACTTGGAATGGCTGATCAAGTCTCCAGCTCCAGTAATGACACAACTATTGCCACCCCCTTTCCTGAGCTTTTGTTGTGCCTATTAGTGATCTGAGACAAGAGTCTTGCAGAGAAAACACAAGCTGCCAATGTGGTTCTTCCTAAGGTGTCAAACAGGCTTAGACTGGAGTTTTTTTTCAGGAATAAATTATACCTGTCTAGGTGCTTGTATAGGATCAAACACAGCGGTGTCTGAGATGAGGTGTTGGGTCCTACTGAAATGAAAACAGAAAATAAATAAAAAGGTTAAACTTGTCACTGTGCAAAGATGGTTGCCACTAAACAGTATGACTCTTGTCGGCTGTACTCTGTGTGTACAGTGTGTGAAAACACGTGGTAATCCATGGTTGGGTACTGTCAGGGAGGTGCAGGCTTTTCTGTCTCCAAGTTTTACAACAGCAACATTTGAGATGCAACCCTTCCACCCAGCTGAACCTGCCAAACAACCTTCCCACGACTTCTGGCCAGCCCTGCCCTCACCTTGCTAGGTAAGAAGGTTAGTATGTCACTGAATGCACTGCTGATACCAACAACTGTTGTTTCTCATAAATAGCATAAGCCAGATGTGAACTATTAGACAGCATTTGGGATTCAGACTCAAAAAGCTTTTGAGCTTCTTTTCATGCTGAAGGCAGAAATTGAAGATATTAATTGCACTGCTTATAGCTTCAGCCTCTTCATCTGAATGAGATGCTTTGTGATTTCCATAAACCCCAGGAGTATGATGCTTGAAGCTGAAATATATTTCCTGACAGATTGACAAATAGGGCAGATTTTTTTCTTATTATAGCTATTGGAATTGAAAACACTACCACATAGAGACGCCAAAAAACTCTTTTTATACATAAGGGCATTGTTTCCAGAAATGCTTTGAAAGATTTTCTCCATTAATATTCCTTCTTTTTGTCCCACACAGGGAATCTATTTTTTTAACTTATTATATATAGCATAAAACCCAATGTAAGTCTTGAAACCACTGAGGATAGTTTGTATAATGAAAAAGGCTTCATTCTACCATTGTTCAATACTGAGATAAATCAGAAGTAATTTTACTACAGTCATGGTGTCTCTGATAGGTGCAAGAGAGATCAGAATTGCAGCCAGGTGTTTTTTCAAAGAAGTATTCTGGGAGATACTGACATTACTGTATTTTGGTTGTACACAAATGATTAATGGTAGAATCATATGCCATCTGTTCATGCTAATTATATGAAATGTTTGCAATAAAAGCTAAAACTCAGTGTGTTTGTTAAACTCCTGAAATTCAGACCATTACTGTGGAAGATTTATTAAGGCTTATGAATTTTATACCAGAAATTTGGATCCTGCCATGAAAGAATCTGGAACAAGATGACACATTGTTCATTGAATCAAAGGAGTTTTAATGTGAGCAGTATTCTTGTTTTTGTGAGATAATTTTGTTTTGGGGCTCTGAGTATGAGTGAAACTCAACCCAAAATTCAGATGAAAGGAAGCAAGGGTGAACTTTTGCAGAAGAGCAACAAAAAAGAGCATCTTGGTAAGTCTCTTGACAACTTACTGTCAATTATCAGTGGCTTTACCCAAAGCAGGGTATGAATGGGCACACCAGTGCATAGGTATGTGACAGAGTGTGTCAGAACAAAAGATGAAAGCTGTCAGCTGTCCCTTACCCTTTTCCTGAAACAGCATCTGACCATGAATCTCTCTTCCCAGAGGTGCAGCCCTTTTCTCCTTTTATTGCAATGCAAAGAGACTGTCAATGCCTGTTAGCCAGAGAGAAAAGAGGTTCCCAGCACAGTCACTGTACCAGCCAGGAAAAGGCTCCCCTAAATAAGAGCGCAAATTTGTCAGGAAGGAGAGGACTGCGTTCAGATAACATAACACCTGAATTTTGAACAACACCCCGTCCTATTTAAATTAGATTGGTGTCCCTTTCTGAGCGATTTCAAGGATACGTAGGTGCTTAAGGACACCCTTGGTGTTGTTAGCCTTTTCCCGAGGGGATGAGTAAAGGACCCTGCACACAGTGTAACCTCATCTCAGAGTCTTGCTACTGTGCCTTTTTGCTGCAATGGGCTGGGTTAAATCCCAGCAACAAAAAAAGGAATAGATGGAAGCACAAAATGCATGGCTTGTATTCTGCTCGGCTGTGTGTGGGTGTAAGGGAAAGCAAATATTACTGCCATTTATGAGATATAACAGACATATTCAGGTGGTTTGCTTTTACACTTTTTATTCTTTTATTGGAAAGGGGATACAAATCCTACCACTTTTGTCAGCTAATGAAGAAAAGTACTCGGGAGCAGCACTAATCCAATGAATAGGAAGGGCCATGCACTAAGGATCAGAAGATCGGGTTCTATTCACAGCTCTGTGTTATTTGCCTTTTAGTCTTTTCCTTCTTCACAGTGGAGATGATAAAGCTTAACTGCCAACAGAAAATATTTTGTGATCTATAGCTGAAAAGCACTATATAAGTTTAAATATTATTTCAGTATCTTCTTCCCACCCACTCGGTTAGTAAAATATGTGAGAGTTATGGAAAGCGATGTGATAATTATTATACAGAGGCTGAGCTTTGAAGTTGAAAGCACGTTATAGCTCATTATATACAATACCTCTCAGACACTATGCCAATGAGCTTGGTATAAAAACTCAATAGAACAGATACTTAGCAGGCTAAAATGGCCACAGATAGTGCAGCACAGTTGCAGTTTCCCTGAACGAGCAACATGCATAAACATCACAAGCTACTCTGGGTGCAAAGCTTCACAGCATACTTCAAGCTCCGATTACAATGCGATAAAGGATGCTCCGCTCTCCAGAGCTCTGGGCGATGGCACGCATTTCACATCTGGGGAAGTTACAGACAAAATGCAGCGCATAAGGATGCTGGGTCTTCTCATTGCTGAGTTACCAGGAGGGCAAATAGTTAAACAACATTTTTTTTTTTTTTCAGGCTTTAAAACCAGCTTTAATTTTCTATTTTTTAAAGATGCTTTATAATGCAATTAGAGAGCTCCTGGAGGCACTAATTGGATCATAAAGTGCCTTCTTCATGTTCCAGCTGAGGAGAGAGGAAAAAAGGATCACTTCACGTCCTCTTTGCACCTGCTAAGATGTTTGTGAGACACCTTACAATTAAATTATAAGCACCTAGAGGAGACTTTAAATTGCATACTATAGAGCTAGAACCTTGGGTCAGACAGCAGAATCCACAAACTCAAAGCTTACAAAAGCCTCATATCCACCTTCTGGCATTTTTCTACCTCCTGGGGTGGAAAAAGACCTTTGTTTTTCCAGTGCCCCGAGTTCTTAATATTCTCTCTCAAAACTATGGTCTAACTATATCCTAGGCTAACTGCAATTTCTTGCTGAGTGTACAATATGTCTTTTCAATACTCTGGCCCAGGAGGGAACCTGACAGCAGGCATAACATGGATGGTTCTTATAATCACTAGCAGCTCCTGGGTAGTCATCTCTGAAACGGAACTGCCCAGCGGATGTGAGGAGGTGGAGACTGTGGAACTTTTATCCTCCCTGGAGGCTGGTATGGGGAAATGAGACAATTATGGTGCTAAATCTGGAAATGGTATGAGGACAGTGCAGGTTGCAGTAACCCCAAAGCAGTGTGAGAGAGAGGAGACCCAGGGACACAGGCAAGCAGAGTTTCATGAGAGTGCTGTGCTGCACTCTTCTGTATTCTGCCTACCATAGTGCAGGTGTCAGTCCCCTTTTGTTGCTTCACAGTCTGCACACAGATTTGATACTGGTGGAAGCACGAGAAGGGGACCAACTAGTCTGGCAAAGAGGCTCTTGGCTGTTCATGTTTCTGACTGCTGTATTAACCAGTATCAAATCTGGATTTATATTTTATAGTCCTCTTTGGAAAAGGGTATCCAGAGACCTCTGAAATCAGTGTACTACTTTGGGTTTTCAGTAGCAGGGCTATAAATCGGAAAGTATGGAAAAAACCTGGCTGCCGGGTCTCTAATCTCAGTATTCAAATACACATAAACTCTGGCCAATCGAGTAACATACTATGCCTCATAGCCCAAAGGCCTAGAAAACAAAGTATCACCCAGCATCAAGTCAGTCTGGTAGAGGTACAGTAACGGTACAACCATAAATTAATACCTGCTCCTGCATATAGAACTGAACTGGAACTTTTTGATATCTTGGACTATTTGGATATTTCTCCATACACAGGGTTCCTGACTAGAATGTAGCTTTGACTTTAATTCATAGAAACATTTAGGATACAGATACCTAAATACATTTACGAATTACAGCCCTATTGAAATCAACCATCTTTAGGCTCCTAAATGCATATGTGAACCCAGATCTTAGCCACCCTCTTTCTGTTCAGGTAATTCCTGGACTTCTCCATGAAGACCGTCAACAGATTTTTGTTTCTCATGCGATTCTTGTGCCATGAAATTCTGTATGGAATGACAGTGTAGAGCCCTCAATGTTAAGAGGCAAGAATGATGATTCTGTGGGCTGCTTATCTGGACTGGATTTTGAACGTGTGTAAAGTGGGTGAAAATCTCTAGCTGAAAGGAACTTCTGTTCCTTTCAGTCCTGCTCAATAACATACTTTGACATTTTGTTGGTTTGGTGGCTTTTTGTAGCTTTTCTTCAAATGTATAAGACATCACGGTTGGTTTTATTCTTTCGGTTTTCAACACACATTTTCCTCTCCTCTTATTAAGTAATATAAATATACTTTGCATAGTTTGATTTTGCATATATAACATTCTGTGAAATTATGTTCACATATTGTTTAACCTGGATCATCCTATTTCCCACATCCTGTGTATTTTTTTAAGATGGTTATTTAATTATGGTTTCTTCATGTTGACTGTTCTGCTAGTTATATCAATTTACAATATATTGTTTATTCTCTTTCTCTATACAGTGTTTTAATAAGAAACTGTATGTCTTAATGACAACATACAGTATCGCTTATTCTATTAAAAGTGGACTACATGCTCTACTCTACACATTCTGATATGAGAATGAGTTGCTGTCTGTTAATTCATTTTGGTACTTTCAGGAATCCACTTAAATCAATGGACTAACAGTGGTGTAACCTTTGAATCACTTCTCCACTTTTATTGGCGAAAAAGCCACACCACAAATCCTGCTAAAATCAGCTACTGTTTTCAGGCTGACTACACAGACAGACACATAAATACGAGGATGGTGGCCACTTCAAAATACAGCTAGATCAGAAAAAACAGATACCAAATATTCCGTTCCTGAAGGAATAGCTAAAAACCACAAGCCAGTCTGTTCCAGTCTCCATTATACAAAAACCTTTGGCAGCACCTTAAAACTTTAAAATAATAGTAAGATTGTTACTGTTTCTTTCCTGTTCTTTCCTATCTGTGAGTCCTACTAAAAGGCCCCAAAAAGTTGAAAGCACTTGGGTTGATAGTATTCTGATACCGCTGTTTATCACGATTTAAATCAGTGTAAGTTCTCTGGGGCAGAAACCATTTTATAGTTCTCTGCTGGCAGTACATTGTACATGGTGGGAATTGAAAGATGAGGATCCTAAGAGCTACTACCAAAAACTGTCATCATAAGCATTCCAGCATTACTTAGGAAGAATCCTTCGTAGCAGTTTCCAAAGCAATCATAAAGAAAAAGTGTTGCCTTTCGAAATCCTGATCCATTTTCATACCTTATTTCTATGCTACTGCTTACACAATAAAGATTTTCAGCTTCCACATTCAAGAGATTGCAAATGACCTGTGAAATAAAATGAAGGAAATAATAGAATGAGATACATGACAATATCTATTTAATTTCTCTAGTATGCTGTAATGATGAAAACAATAGGTATTGGGGAATTGTAATCAGCAGGGTGTTCAAATAACCCTGGAGCGCTGTTGGGAGTAATTTTTGTTTAATGCTGTTTTTAAAGTTTTAGTAAAGCATTTACGGGAGAAATATTTGAGTGAAATTTTCCTTCGCCCACCCACATTTTTCAGCTTGTCAGTCAAAACATGTAAAAGCTAGGAAGTTAAGGAATAAAATACCGGCTATGTTTTCATTTCATTTTTGCATCAGCTTTAGTGAAAAAAAACCCCAACAAACCAAGAAATGAGTATTAAGAGTCAAACATGGAATGGTTGACATTTTATACAACTAACATTTGCTTGTAGGAAGAGAAGAGGAATAAAGGGAAACGTGAGAATGTTAGCATCTCTAATTCTCTAAAATATCATGCACTGTGACTGGGTAGGAGGAAGAAATGCACCAGCAGAAAGTACTCAAGACTATAATCTTTGATGCTGAGTCAGACGTGAAGACACATGTTTCAGTCCTGACACTCAATACTAATAATCATACTTACCCAGCCATCAACATTTCTCACTGGCAATCAGTAACGATCTCACCAATCATTAATCAGGTCTGTCTAAAACAGAAAAGTTTATGCAGAGGCTGCTTTGCCATGTTATAAAATGAAGGTAGAGAAGGCTGCAGCATGACTAGGAGAGATCAGGAGAATGCGTCTACTGTGGGCCAAGACAGCGTCATAACCTTTTGGCTTACATCCCACCCACTCTGCCCTGCAGTTAATTACATTAACAAAACCAACAAAAATCGACACAGAACAATCGCTGCTTTACCCTCTGGCTGTTTCAATGACTGTTTACAGGGAAATGTTTTCTTTCTGCTTTGCAATTTTTTTCATAAAGACTGAAAAACATCTGAACAGTTTGTCCTTTCCTGGAGTTGGAAGGAGTCTCTCTGGTGGATAAAGGCATCCCTTGTCACTCTATAAATTGCAACTATTGTTTAGCTGAAGTCTATTACTTTGATTTTGGATCATAGAGGGCAGGCAAGAGACTGATGATTGAAGGAGCTAGACAAGATTAGAGAAAAAAATCAATAAATGTATAAACAAAAAGAGGTTTTCAGGCTTTAATCAGGTGATTTATTGCACATTTTGTGCCTCCTTTTGCATTAACTTTGTTAATGTAGTTCTGCACAACTGACTTGACTACACTTTGCTTTGTCTTCTGGAGTGCCTTGTACAAGAGCAGAAGAATAAATACCTTGTGTAACATATGAATTGAAATAATATTGCTGTAAAAAAGAAGAAAGGATAGAAGAACTTGACCACAGGAGATGAACACAGTATCACAAAACTGCATGCATGTCCACGGAATGATTTCTTACCTGTTGACTGGGAACAGGTTTGAAAGCAAAATGCTATACTCCTTGCAAAAACTGACTGCTTATACAAAAAGGCAGCAGAGAATGGTTTCAAGTTTAAAGAGGACTTGTGGGCTGCAGCAGCCTTTGATTGTATAAAGCTGAAGGGAAAGTATAATCTGCATTTCAATGGCAGGAAAGCAGATACAAGAACTAACATCTGATGCCTTTAGACACTGGTGATCCATTTACTGTATGTGCATGTGTCTGTTAAGCATCCTTCCATCATATAGTCATAGAAGTAACCTTCTGGGTAACTTTGGTCCATACTCTGGTTGAGCATAGAAATACAGACCAATCCCAATGCACATGCCAGACCACATCTCTTATTTTCACATATGAAATCTGATCCAAACTCACTTGAAATTCATGGGTATTCTTCCAGGGATTTCAATGGACTTTGGATATGACTTGGAGAAAAAAAACAAAAAACAAACCAAAACAAAAACCCTCAGCATTTTGTGACTTAAAATCTGCTACAATCTATTTGTGGAATTACATGAATTAAAGGCATCAGAACAGGCTACTCTCTGAGAAATCACTGGTTTCTATTGAGCTGGGCATGGGCAGGGTTGTAAGCAGTCCTGTGCTGCTGCTGAGTCTTTACATGAGAAAATCTTCAAAAACCAGAACATGCGCTGGGAATGCAAGGCAGTACAGCAATCCTGTCCTGACTTGCAGGACTTTTGAACCCTATTGGGTTCATCGGACATATTGCCTACAGCCATGACTAATGGGATAGACAATAACTATTGCAGTACACTCCTAGATGTTATTGTGCATTGGAATGGGGCAGCTTTAAAGAGAGGGTTGGGCCACACGGGCAACTTCTACTTTCCTGAGGAGTAAACCACAGCTTGTTGTCACTACACATATTCTCCCACCTGAGAGAGCAGCAACAATGGACATTTATCTGGATCACCTAATTCTTTCAGAAATGTGTCTATCTTCAGTCCAAAAATAACTGCTGAGATAAACACATTCTTGCTAGATCCCGGGTCTTACTTTGTACCATTCATTTTGAAGCCCTGTTAAAGACTGAACGCGGCCAGTATTATTTCACTAATGTGTAGACTTTTATCATCATATTAATGAAAACAGTCTTTTGATCATTTTCTGTGGTACACTGTGGAGCAAAGCCAATTCCTAGGGGATAAGGAAATGCTCAGTCAAGTTCACAGCAGATGGGGCTTCTTCCTACATTTGTTCTGTAACATTCATAAGTGACGAAGGTTGTGAAGGTCCTCAGTGCCTTCCATTTTCAGAGTGCAATGTCCTTTCTGTCTCAGGTTTGATGTGAGGATCACAGCTCAGGCTACATCCTTGTGCTGTGACTGCATGCTCTTTCTCATAGAGCTTTCTGCATCATTTCACTAATGTAGACTTTTATCATCATATTAATGAAAACAGTCTTTTGATCATTTTCTGTGGTACACTGTGGAGCAAAGCCAATTCCTAGGGGATAAGGAAATGCTCAGTCAAGTTCACAGCAGATGGGGCTTCTTCCTACATTTGTTCTGTAACATTCATAAGTGACGAAGGTTGTGAAGGTCCTCAGTGCCTTCCATTTTCAGAGTGCAATACTTTTATCATCATATTAATGAAAACAGTCTTTTGATCATTTTCTGTGGTACACTGTGGAGCAAAGCCAATTCCTAGGGGATAAGGAAATGCTCAGTCAAGTTCACAGCAGATGGGGCTTCTTCCTACATTTGTTCTGTAACATTCATAAGTGACGAAGGTTGTGAAGGTCCTCAGTGCCTTCCATTTTCAGAGTGCAATGTCCTTTCTGTCTCAGGTTTGATGTGAGGATCACAGCTCAGGCTACATCCTTGTGCTGTGACTGCATGCTCTTTCTCATAGAGCTTTCTGCATCTGATATTGTGGAATGGGAATGGTTCATTATGTTGCCTGGAAAATTCACAATTAGACACACATCTTTTTGTAGCTAAGATAGCTGTGTTGCTTCTTATCTTGCATGCATTGCTTTTTGACAGGATTTCTCCTACAGCTAACTGGATCCAAAACATTTTGAATAATGTGAGAAATCTTCCTCATACATCTGATCCATATTTTTGCCTATGATATTTTGTCTATTTGTCAGGCCTGGGTGGGTTCTTTCTGTCACCCCTTATACAATATTCTTATTGATTCACCTTGTCTTCTTTCTCTGTGTTTGGAGCCCAGAGCAGGAGTTCCTTAAGCATTTAGCCATATTATATCAGGGTGATAGTTAAATATGACTGATAACAATTGTCTTTTGAAAGTCCCAGAGGCTAAGCATACAGCTGGAAGGAAACAATGTAAGCAGTCCAGTTCTCTGGGATCTTCACATCCCCTCCATTGTCCACCATCTGCTATGCAATTTTTCAGAGCACCAAAAATCTGGGCATTAACCTTCCTTGCTGCAAGTTCAAACAAAACCTACAAATCTTTTACCCAAAAAGGTAAAATATACTCCTTCAGTCACAGATAATGATTTTGTAGTCCAATGAAAAATAAGAAAACTTCGTGTAAATTGTATACAAATAAATATGGTTCTGCAGAGCTGTAATGGAAAATGGATCTGTCCAGCCACTCAAGCATTCAGCATGTAAAATGGATTCCTGAATGTATTACACTTGGGCACACATGCCCGGTCAGCAGTATGGTGCAAAGAATGAAGAAGGCCTCTTTGTTCAGCCATTGCTCATTTGCATCTTCCCCCATCTTAGCAATTCAGGGGTTCAAGACAGCTGCACTGCCAGATCACTGAAAATCTACATGACTTTAACGGTCTTTCCCAGACTTGCTACAATTTTTTGCTGCTAATAGGGACACCTAAAAAGAGCAAAAGAAAAAAGGTTGATTTCCTGCAGATTGACTTCACAGGTTACCTTTCACTGAAGTCTGAATAAGGATGGTGCTTCAAGAAAAACACATGGTAGTCATGAAAAAGCATAGGTTTACACTGACTTTTGTTTGAAAGAAAAGTTATGTTAATGAGGCTTTTGTTTTATGCAAAAAGCAAACTTTGCCAATTAAAAACTAATTAATGAATTAGTAGGCTATATGAAACTTCCAGAAAACCAAACAAAATAATGGCCTTTAAGTTCAGTTTAATTCATTCCATTTTCTGTTTCAATTAGAATCCATTAGGAAAGTAATTGTCAGTATTCATTGGCAGAATTTTTGTAAAGGATCCCAGATTGCTTGGCTTACACCGTCACTCTGCTGACCACAGCAGAGCTTCACCAGCATCAAATCTGCACAACTGAGTGAACAGTCAAACATGAGGCATATAAAGCTTTTGCACAGTATAGGAAACTAATGGTTAGACTCTACCTTGCTTTAGACAAACTTCACAGAAAAGGATCAGCCCAGTGTAAGACTATCTCCAAGTGGCATAAAGCTATTACAGTATAGAGGGGCCTTGTATATCTAATGTAAGATTAGATAAATTTCACACATATGTACGTGCCCTAATGATTTCTGTTCATTGCAGTGGCCTGTTGGAGCTAGCTTTGCTAGCTGTAGAGAAGGCTTTCTCTTGCTGTAGAGAAGGCATGATGCAGCGCAGTGCTAGCCAGCATAAAGATGGCTTAAGGCTCTCTGAATTAGTTTGCCCCAGTGTGGTTTACCAACAGGGACAAACACAGCAGATAGCTGTGCCACATGGGAAGTCTTCCCCAAACCACATAGGCTGACAGGCCTAACCCAGTGCACCATACCCAGTATGGTTATAGAGACAGGTACAGCCTCCTTCCCCTTCTCAGCCTTGGCAGGTTTGTGCCTTCCCCTTGTGGTAGTTCTGCCTGGTGAACATCAAGCATTTATAGGAATATAGCTACACTGAGTTTGGTTCCCAAAACCGGTAAAAGAAGCAAACACAGGTAAGACTTAAGATCCTACAGCAGGCTGTAACATTATGCTCCCATTTCAAGAATTTGTCATTCTGCTTTTTCAGTTAAAATATAGAGAAATAAATGGTAGTGGCATGAATTTGATCCTAAATGAGTGCTGAGTGCTTCAGCCTGAACCCAAGTAAGTCCCTGACTCACTGGCAGCACAACAAATCTTCTGTTGGAATTGCTTGCCTGGCTAAGCAAATTGTTCTAGGAACAAACTGTTCCTGACTTCAAGATAAGTTGTGAAAAATCAAGCTGACCTCCTCTCTTCAACTGAACTGCAGTTGGATGAGAGGAAATTAATTTTGCCTTATCTAAAACTGGACGAAGATGCAGATTTCAATATTCGTTTGGCACTTATTTCATTTTTTTGCTAGTGAAGTCCAAAGGAGAAAGAACAAGGCTTGATTTTTTTGTGCCTGACTAAGTTCTTCAGAAATCAAAACAAAATTATGCAACTGCACCACCAAAAAAGTAAACCTGTAATGAGATGGTGGTAAGAGAGGATATGTAGTGTCTTTACAGGTGTTCACTCTCAAAATATTTGAAAATTAGACCACATATTGTCATAATACCTGGCAAGATGCAAGAGAAACACATGATTACTGACATGCTTGACACAGAGAACTAGATTTGTTTGAGCTAAGAAAAGAAGGGATTTTAGCTTCTCAGTATTTCAGGAAAGATTTCAATTCATTATGGATTAAAGTGTTTTTTTTTAATTGAGTGAATACAAACATGTAAAGAAAAATACTGCCTCGATCAATAAATTTTTAAATTCATTCAATTTGAATGGGAATGACAGTGCTTTTGTTTTTGTGACAATGTTCCTGATTATCAATCATGACATAACTCTTAAAATATACATTCCTTCATACCTTGAATGGAAACAATCCCTTAACATGCAAACCAAAGTACGCATTACTTTAGAGGCCATGTATTATACATCCGAGAAAAAAAACAAAACCAAAACATTACCTATGCTTACTCAGGAACACTTGGGATATCAGACTAAATTTTCATTTGGGAATACCAAACTTCATGTAGAGTCCTACAGTTAGCATGTGCTAATTTGGTAGAAGAGCTTGTGGACAGCTGCGTATATTTACATAGGGATGGATAGATGATTTGTTATTATAACTGAATGCTAACGTATATGTAGGTGGTACACATAACAGCATCTATGTTACTTGAAACTTCTGACCCACTACAGTCTCTGGAGTGAAAACACTGTGGGACACAGGCGAAGAATAACATCTTTTGATAACCTTACAGTTCTAATGAAAATTCCCTTTTATGCTGGAATCTCTCCTTGAGATCTGTGGCCAAATGTGATCAACACTGTAAAACAAACCAACAGACAGTTCATGCTTGATAGGGTAATAACCTAAGTAAAGAAGATAAATAGGAGAAAGGCAGCACTTATTTCCAACTGTTAAATGAAAAAATGTAAGCACTAGAAGATTAAATGATTTGCTTATGACCAGACAGTCTGGTGCAAGGCCATGGAATTGGATGTAGACCGCCTGAGCTGTCTTGTGTCTATTGCCTTAAATATAGGCATGACTATTTATATAACATATATAGCAATATATTTTGATAAAGTTTGCTTCTAGAGCTATGACTATCTCATACTGAGGAGCTAGGTATTTTGATTATTCAAATCATTCAAGGTCAAGAGAAGGTTTAGAGATATTTCTTCTTCAGCGGTATTATGCCTTTCAGAATTAAATATTAGCAAGAAAATAAAATCAAAGAAAAACATCTAATGTTTATGTAAGAAGCACCTGTCTAGATGTAATACACATACTACATTTGACATTGCATTAAAAAAATCCCACAACACAACATTGCTCTCTGAATGAACTGATAATTGCACTCAAGGTCAGGTATGAATAACACCTGAATTTTTCCATTTACTTATGATAAATCCCTGCTCATTAGAATACTGGATAATTATAAAATAATTTAAACATACTTAACTACCTGCACCCCAACAATGCTTATGCTGTAGGTGTATCCCATGAGAAGAAAGAAACACAGAGGTGCCTACTATTGCTCATAATGCTATGGAACAATGACATTTTTGGACAAGATGTCCTGGGGACAAGCTGAATTTCGGGTCAGTGGAGATTTGTTGCATGTGGACAGTCTGTAATAATTTCTAGTTTCCTGTGGGTTGAAATACTAACAAAAAAGTAAAAACCTGGGAATCCACCACAGCACTAATCCAGACCTTGACAGTAAAACCAATTTATTACATACTGACAGGGTAAGCCACTGTCTTGAAGGATATATATTCTGAAGGCTCACAGAGTATAGTGATGTGAAGGTGCGGAAGAGATAAGAGGTTTATTTTGAAATTTTTGGTGCATATGCTGATGCTTTACTCTCCTTTCTTACCCACCAGTAAAATGCTGTATTACAGCCCCTAGGTCCAGGACCAGAATATAAAAAGACCCTTCTAATGGAATAGAGAGTATTGACTGGCTTCTACACCAAACCAAGCCATACCAACACTCAGTCTCCATGCAAAGATACAGGGCATCCCTAAAATACACTGGCACATCTGACCTTTATATTTTATTCCTTTCAGAAAAAAATGTATTACTGAACAAAACACAGCCTCAGTGTCTATCTACTGCAGTCTGAGAGGAACTCTAGAAGAAATCCAAAAAAGTTTGATTAATAGCATGCTGAAATTTCTATGTGTGCACGCCTCAGTCTCCATGCAAAGATACAGGGCATCCCTAAAATACACTGGCACATCTGACCTTTATATTTTATTCCTTTCAGAAAAAAATGTATTACTGAACAAAACACAGCCTCAGTGTCTATCTACTGCAGTCTGAGAGGAACTCTAGAAGAAATCCAAAAAAGTTTGATTAATAGCATGCTGAAATTTCTATGTGTGCACGCCTCTGTTCTTTGTGATTCCAGCTAACGTGAAAGCACCATGTGACAGGAAAAACAGCTCAAGACACTAAAATTTTAGGCCAAGTAGTGTTTCAATGGAAAGATTCTTATCCTAAGATTTCCCTTCCAGTTTTTCAGAGGCAAGAGTTAACTTTTCTGTAACCTATTTGAGTGTACAACTTAATGTCAAGGAATTCAGCACCTGGCAGAACTGCTTCCCAGCCTTCAAGACTTTTTGAGGTCTATCACAAACATGAGCCATCTTAAATCCTAACATCTGAAGGTCAGACCTGGGAAGCCTGCTGACAACAGCTAAGATTATTTTATTGATCATTGCCAAATGCAAGCTGCAATAGATCACCTTTCTCACAAGTCTTTTCTATTCACTCATACGCATTCCTGCATAACATTTGTATTAAATACTATCTTGAGATGATATCTTTCTTGACTGTGATTTCCTTTTTCAAGGTCTTCTATTTTTAAATATACATTGACTTCTCACTTTATTTTCAAACTTGACATCAGATGTTTGAAGCATGTGCCATTATATAGCAGGTTAATCCATCTCTTTGACTGGATGCATGGAGGTTTAATAGATAAAAAGGTGAAGAATAAACAATGAGTGAGATGAAAAAGGAGAAAGGATTTTGGAAGATATTTTTACCTCAAGTAAGACAAGGATGTAAAAGGTATAGCTATAATGCAGAATCTTTCTACTTTTTATTTTTTTTTAAAGAAAGGCTGATGAATAAAATAAATCTTATAAGCACAGAGAAGAAACAAACATTGAGGATGAGAATAACTGAGGTAATTTCTAGAGCTACATGGTGACAGATTAAAGCAAAAATTAATAATTAGCAAGCTATTCATTCTTGTAGTGCTCTCCCCTCAAAAAAAAAAAAAAATCAAGTTTTTACAGGACTGGGCAAAAAATATATGATACACTATTTTGCAGGCTGGGACAACTGATCTTCCACCTGTGATTGTCCTGGGTTGCTGTCACACAGAGCCATAGTCATCAGTGAGAAGTTAACAAAAAAAAAAAAAAAAAGTGCCTTTTCTGTAAAGCACCTTAACAATCTAAGATAGCTGCCAGTGACAAAGAGACAGAGAATCTGTTAAACCAGATCAGACTTTCTGTTCTGTTGCTAGTTGAAGCTTTGCCTTTACATTTCCCATATCTATTCATGGAGTTAAGAGTGCAATAAAGGCATTAAATCCATCAGGGACAAAGAAAGAAAGAAAGAAAAAAACCCACCAAAAACCCCATCTGCAAAAAGATGGGTAGCCAGCAGAGATCTATGAATAATTTAAAAGGCACATGTCTCCCCTCATATTGGCAACTTTGAACTCTTCTTGCCTTGCAGATATATTTCAATTGCCTGAGCAAACAGAAGTGTCTCAAAATTCTCAGAAAACTTAGAAGTTCTTAACATTCCTCCAAGATGCTTCAAGGAAAACTTTACTGTTACACAAAAGCGATCCAACTTACACTGCATATATTTACTGATGACAGTCATCATGGAAGGAGCACATCACTGGGGGAAGTAGAACCTTCAATTAGGCAGAGAATCTTTAACACAAATTTACAGGTTTTCAATTAAAGATTAGGTCCTAGTTCAGCCACAAGTAGCTGGAATTCAGGCAGAAATCCTGGAATGAAATCCATGGCCTGTCTTATGCAGGAGGTTGAGCGAGATGCTCATAATGATCTCTACTGGGTTAAAAATAAAAATAATTTCAGAATCTACCAAGAGAACCTATCATCATCAAGAGCAAACACTGTGATCTGGGTCTAAAGCGTTTGTCAGGTGCTGGGGATTATGTCTGTTCAGTTGGACTGAAAAAATATCCGAAGCCCAAATCTCAAAAAAAACTCTATTATGCACGGATGTTAATGAGACAGTTGTGATAAAGTACTGGTAATAGTATTCAGTGTGAAAGTCTGCCTTTCCACAGTATCATTCATTGTAAAGTGCTGATTCTCACCTGCACGTTTGTTAAAGGAAATTATTTGGGCTTAGAAACCGTCATTTATCCAGATGAACCCTAACAAAGAAGAAGGTTATAGTAGATGTGTGAATGGTTGGGCTGCAGGAATTTTTCAGAAAGATGTTATAAAAGGATGGGCTAAATACCTGTCCCCATGTGAAGTAGTCTATTAAGTACTGACAATAATTAGCAGAAATGGACAAAGACATCTCAAAAGAGAATATATATGGCTATATATAAATCTATAAACATGTGAGTATTGTCAGAATTGAAACATTTTGTAACACAGGAGTTTCAGCAGCATTACAAGATCTCATTATTAAAATAAATTATTTTTGCTTTTCAGTTTGCAATTAAAATCTCAAATTTTCTAAAAATATTTCATTCTGACTGAGAATGATTTAGAAATGTGGAAATTAGTTATGACCAATGACGTCCACCTGAGATGCTTTTGCATCTTAGAAACGTGTGGTAAAAATAAAGAAAAGGGACTAAGAGTTAAGAAGGGTAATCCATCTCCTATAAAACCTGAAGCAATAGTACCACATAAGATGAGGTTTTCTGGACCTACTTTGGTATTGCCTTGGTCCACTCTGTTCAAAATAGAAATGTCAACATTTTGTAAATAAAATACATTAGAAAAGACAGCTAAAACCTGTGTCACTGACCTCTTTTAGAAAAGAAAGTTGGCCTAAATTATGCGAGCCTCAAAACTGTATTTGCTTAATGACGTGTTTTGCAAGGCTGAAAAAAGCATCATTATCAGCTTTTACAAGCAGAGGATAAGACTGCTGTTTGTTTAAGTTGATCCTGAGATCATAGAATCATAGAATCATAGAATCATTGAGGTTGGAAAAGACCTCTAAGATCATCGAGTCCAACCGTCGACCCAACACCACCATGTCCACTAAACCATGTCCCTAAGCACCTCATCTACTCGTCTTTTAAATACCTCCAGGGATGGGGACTCCACCACTTCCCTGGGCAGCCTGGTCCAATGTTTCACCACTCTTTCAGTAAAGAAATTTTTCCTCATGTCCAATCTAAACCTCCCCTGGCACAACTTGAGGCCATTTCCTCTCGTCCTATCGCTTGTTACTTGGGAGAAGAGACC
>NW_008794089.1:3076857-3100601 GCF_000699145.1 Aptenodytes forsteri
CCAACTGGATTTAACTCCATTCACCACAACTCTCTGGGCCCGGCCGTCCAGCCAGTTTTTGACCCAGCGCAGAGTACACCTGTCTAAGCCGTGAGCCGCCAGCTTCTCTAGGAGAATGCTGTGGGAAGATACAGTTCTTATCTTGTGATAATATCTTATCTTGTGAGATACAGTTCTTATCTTAAATTGCCATTCAACTTTCCCAAGCTTCATCTTTTCATCCCAAATTTCAACCATAAGTAGTTCTAAAATATTAATTTCTGAAGTGAGATTTCATTATGAACTCAAAATGCTACTTCAGTCCCACCTCAGTGAAATCAGGGATCGCTGAGAGGTCATTTTCTGCAGGTTAGCTGCAGGTTTGGAAGGTGAGCCCCACCTGGTCACTCGCCCCATGCTGGCGGTGGAGACACCCAGCCTTGGGGCCATCACAAGGTGTGCAGACAATGCCGAGGAGGAGCACGGAGGGGTGTGAGGTCAGCCCCATGGCATGGCCACCTGCCAGTCAGCTAGTCAGCAACTGTGGGGGCTGGCACACAGCCAGGTACAAATTTCATAGAAATTAACAGTACGTTCTGGGGTTAATGGGGAAAAAAAAAGGAATATTCTCCCATACCCCCACTGGCTCTTTTACCTGCGAGCCCATTTGCCTGTAGTGACATAAAACAGAGCAATAGCGTGCAGCTTCCTGCCCAAATCCTGCACCTGAACTGACAATCTCCTTTCCAGGCACCTTTTCTTGAGATGCAATGCAATGGAGCGAACAAAAAAAAATGTAAATTAAAACTAGAGCAGCTATTCTTCAGAGCAGCTCTCCATGGCATCTTAGGATATTCTTAGGGGAGTACCCGCAGCTGATCTCAGCAATAAGGAAGCTGAAGGTACAGAAGAGAAACACGGTGGCAACACAGCATTTAAAGGACTTATGCTGCAAAAAAAAAAAAGGAGGATGGGGGTGGGGGGATAGGCTACAAGAACAAATTTTATTCAGAAATTTTATTAGAGAAATTTTGCTCATCACAGAAAGTCCATGGTTCTCCTCAGTGTCCCTGTTTCTTCAAGGATGCTTATAAAGAAACTCATTAGATTGGCCATTTTATAATTCAGCAATTCATTTCACCCTCCTTTCTTTTTGTTCTTTTTTTTTTGTGTGTGGGAAGAAGTAAATGTGATCATGAACTTTTGATCTGAACAGAAAGATTTCTGTGATTAGAAAACAGAGGAATTCATAACACTGACTATATTTCTGTGAATAGATTAAATCATTCATACAGAAAACCAAATCACAATTTGTTTAAAAACCCCCCAAACATCAAAATTGAACTTCCTTTTCTTTACACAGAAAAATGAGAATAAAGAAAAAATAAATTATGCTTCAAAAAGGTGATATTTTATGCTCATAAACACAGAATTAGAGAAATACAATAGAAAAAAGTATAGAAAAAAGTAATTAGAAAAATATTAAATAACTTTCACAGAGAATTAAACCCTGCTAGTCTGTGCATATCTATTAAAATATTTAGCATTTTACAGTCTTCCTTTCTTATATCATGTTTGGAATTGAGAACTGTATTGCAATATTGGTATTGCATCTTTAGAAATGTAATTTTCCTTAAATTTTCTGGGAAGTCTCAAGCTTAATCAATAAGCTCAGTTTCATGTGCTATTAATTATTTTTAAAAGGTTGACATTATAAGCAAACTAGCAGGGTATTTAGTTGACTTACTGTAAATATTTCATTTTAGGAGATGAAGCTCATTTTATATATTAATCAAAATGTAATTTTCCTTAGTAATACACAAATGTAATGGGTTTCACCTGTGTGCCTTTATGTCAGCAGATACACTATTTATGAACTTCATAGAGGCAATATGGAGACAAAGCTGATTTTTTAAATATATGGCTAGCATTTTATTAAATTACAAGATGAATGCAACTAGTAAAACTTCCTATTTCCTAAAATTTAACTTATTTATGTGGAATATATCTCTTCCTTGGATGATTAGGTTCAGTAGTCATATAACAAAAGATACGCTTTTCAAAAGAGGTATTACCCTTTTGAAGAAAAGCAAAACTCTTGTGAAGAAACAAACAACTCAAAATGAAAACACATTGGGAGAACTATTTTTTCTCCAGACAAGCTAACAATTATTTCAGAAATAGTTGGATATCACCTTTGAATTAAACACATAATACTGCTGAAAATAACCACGTAAAATGGAAGGTCTTTTGCTGATTGCATGTGTGTTTTCTAGAACAACAAGAAATCTTAGGCAAGAGGCACTTTTTTGCAAGCTAAATGCCCCATATGTGAAACTTGTACAATAGAGTAATAGAATAGAAAAGGTATTTTTTCCTCCTCTTTCTATACCAGTTTTCAATTTCTCTGATGTCCCCTGATATGGACATCCACACCAGTGGATCTTCTTTCCAATTGCCTCCTGCTCACTCCAAGAAAACTTAATGCCTGCAAAAAATGGGTATTGCCTTACCCAGATGAAACCTGGGCTTTGCTTTCCAGTTCCACATACGTGCCCTTGAATCACAGTTACAAATATGTGTCTATGGCAATTAAAGCATTTAATTTCTATCTGCAAAGAAGAGATTCATTTTCAAAATTGATTCTGTTGTTTTTAAGAAAGTCTTCAATTTCCTGAGGCAAAATGAATATATAATTTAAATATATGAAATGTAATAATTATGGTAATGCTAACATCATAAATATTACCAGAAATTCTTAATAATATTTTGTATGACTATGGCGATACTCCCAATTTATACAGAAAACCAGGATTACTTTTAGTTTTGGCACCACGCTGCAAGCCAGTGGATGGTGCCAGTGCAGGCTTGCTTACCAGGTAGCTGGGAACTTGTGAGGGAGCACTTGAACGAACCCACCTGCCATCTTTGCAGTATCTTCCTGCCAGGAAGGTCTTTTTTGTCTTCTTCTCTCTAACTCTGTGTAACTTCATAGGCAAAGCTGCCTCCAACAAATTTTTCTAACACATGCAGGCAAAACAATTTCCTAGCACCAGAGTGTTACCATATAGATGTCAATCTAATCCTTTGTTGTTTCAGTGCTCTGTGCAAATACGGTGCACAGTTTACATGTGTCCCGGTAAGATAACTAGATATAACCACTTGGTGTCCTCACTCCTCTTGCCTTGTAATGGCTTTTGAAAATGATACCTGATGGCCAACAGTGACTTGGCAGCAGCCATTAGTTTTCTCCTCTTATTGGAAAGCTCACTGAGAAATGTGTAATGATGTTGACTCAGTTTTATGTATTTATTTAACATAAATCAAATAACAACATTAAAAGCCACTGCACCTAAAGGAGACTCTTACAGGGACTTGTAGCATCAGGGCAAGTACAACTTGCGAAATGAGTATCTCATGCAAACTGGGAGACAGAGCACAAATGTCACCTGACTATGGTTTTTCAAATATGTGAATTTTAATCTCAGTAGATACTTTAGATTCCATTTACAGATCTTTATGCACATGCTTACCCCTAAGCCCTTAGACAGTCCCACTAAATAACAGGTTTACAGTTAATGATGTGCACGTCTGCACACCTGGAAAAGGTAGCGTGGCTTTCAAGCCTTTGCAAATATTCTAAAATCTTTGCCTTTCTACTCCATTTCTTAATTGGCTCATCACATTTTCTTCCAGAATAACTGCTTGTTATGTTATGGCCTCAGATGAAACAAAATACTTGCTTCACTTCATAGAAAAGCGGCTGAAATTAAATAGCCCTACATTTTGGTTCTCCTCTAGCAATTCATAATACAGTTCAGGAAGCATATGTCCTCACTAATATTTAAAAGAAACAGTTGCCAACAATCCCAGAAAGACTGAAATATCAGCCAAGGACAGAAGAGAGGTAAAATAATTCTGTGTCTTCTTATCATCTCTCTTATATTTGAACCAGAGAAGACATTAAATGAGGAGTTTGTTATTCCAACTTCAGATGATTAAACGATCCAGAAGGCAATGGCATTACTTGTGAGGACAGGGGTGGGATGAGATAAAGAAACCCCTTACCTCATGTATTTTGGAGTGCAGAATCTGTGTCTGAATACTATTTTAACCCTTGCTGCAAAGTTTTCTACGCCTCCTGAAGGCTTGATCCTGGAAGGTGCTGAGAACCATCTTTGGGACAGTCTATTCATGTACTTAAGTGTTTCTGGATTGGGTTAGATTGCTCACATTTTGCAGAATCAAGTGTCTGTTGGGTCTGTCTGTTTCTAAAGTATAAGCCTAATCTGAGATGTATTTCATGTACTCAGCTCCAATTGATTTTGATAGTTGTTACATGTATGGAATGCAACACTCAGGATCATGCCTTAAGTCTTGCTCCTTGGAGCACAGCAGAGAATTATACATTGAAAAGTCTATTGAAACACAGTTGTGTAAACATGACATTCCTTACAGCGTATTGAAATTCATCTTTCTGGAGAACCATTCTGTGTTTAAACTGTGCATGTTTTGCATAACAAAAACCTATACCATACAACACTAGACTAGACTATCTCAGGACTTGAAAGGCTGGTGCTAAACTTTTGAAACTTGAAGCCTTGGAAATGTCACTATTTTTCTCTGCAAGAATGGATTCTTGAGCTCGCATACCATTTTCTTCTTTTAGTTTTGTCATTAGAGTTATGATAGAGTGTTGTGTGGTATGTCTCCATGAAAAAAAAGAGCACAAAAAGGGAACAGCCCACAAAAACGAATGCAAATGTAGAAAAGTTAACAAAACATGCCATTTTCTGCCATGTTTTTTAGTTCTACTATTAAGGCTTTGCTGAGCCAAAAATTTATAGTAAGAGAGAAAAACAACACAAACAGTGCTAAGCATTTGTAAAGCCACGGGAATTGCACACAGCCTAATCCCGTGTACTTTTCAGAAGTCCTTCTTTACTTGATATCTCTAAATACTGATTTCTCTCCCTCATTCCCAGACTGAGACAGTGTGCCAATGGTTAACATGAACAACAGCAACAAAAAAATCCCCCTGCTTTTCCAGAACAAAAAGTGTTATTACTGACACAGAAGAGTATGTTTGCTTTTTAGGAAATTTGACAACTGATGTAAGAAAAGTCTGAAATGCTTCACAGAATGCTAGTAAAGCACAATGTAAGTTAATGAATGTTGATAGAAGTGGGCATAATGGTTAGGACAGCTCTATTTAATTAAAGTACATGGGTTTTACGGTTCTATTCATTTATAGAGGGGAGGTACTTTCATTTTTTTCCATAAAATTTATATCAATAACATTCAGCAATCTGCTCATTTCTAACTGCTAAAATTCTTTCTCTGGTCATGCAGTCCTCTTGCAGGCTTTGGATACTTGGAAATATGGGGGGAAGTACTCAGCATGCTTAATAACAACATTTTAAACAGATTGCAGTTCTCTTCCTCCTGTTATATGTAGGCAGTTTTGCAAAGAGTTTCCTGATGAAAGGCCCATCACGATCATTTTTGTTTCTTTGCCTCTGACAAGGTTTGGCTTCTGCATAAGCAAAAAGTAAGCAAGCAAACAGAGACCCCAATCAAACTATCATCACCCAGAAGAACACCAGGAAATGCGCGATGCTGTGAACGGAGGGATCAAAATCGGCACATTCCAATTCCTTATAACAGCAGCAGCCTTTCCAGGGGCATACTCCAAAGTTATCACAGTTTTTGAGAGCTGAGGCTGAACAGAGAGGATAAAGGACAAGGGAGCAGCTGCTTGCTTTGGACAGTTCTACTGGCAATATTGCTGGATTTTGCTGTAAGTGGTAATGGCTTCTATTCAGCAGCTTACAGTCCTCCGCTCTCACTCATCCTCAATAGGAGTATAACGCAGCCACAGCTGAGACACCACTATTGATGAGCAAGCTAACCTGCCAAGATGGAGAAGGAGGAAAAAAAGCCATGTAGTAGTATGGCACGGTAAACATCCAAAATCAAAAATGTTGGGCTTACATTTCTCATTTTTCTATTACAGGTTCCTGTTCTATGCTTCTTGCCCTCTACATGTAGCACAGGATCCTCTTAAAAGAAGGTCCATTCTTGTGAGCCTTTATGGGGGGCAGTGAAGGGGATTAATATCATGTATAGTCTTTTTGTTTTCTTACAACATTACGCACATATACCAAATACACAACAGATCTCTCACACATGTACTTTGCTGAAGCAAACTTAAGTACAAGTTCATGGATGAGATGCTTCCCTGCAGTGAGTCCAATAGCGTGTTGTAAATGAATAGAGGATGGGAGCTTCTGGGCGAAATAGTTCCCCCTCTCAATTTGGGTTCTCTGAAAGTAGGAAATTTTTGGCCCAGGGCATCCTGTGAGAGTGCAAAATAGTCTTCCAAGGGAAATGGTAGCTTCTAGAGTCCTGGAGACAGACAATTATGAATGACTTGATGAAAAGTGGTAATGGAATTTAGAACCATGTGATTTTTCTTACAGTGTTCGCTGCAAACTACATAATGCAGTACACGGAAAAATTTAGAAGACTATAAATCATGCAGGACTTTAAGGAGTTCTGTGTGTTTCCGATTTCTTTCTAAGCATTTCAGCAAAGTTACCTTAACTCTTCTGATAGATGTGACAAATTTCTCCAGTTGATGCTGTGCATTTCCAGATGAGATCATGGACCATGAGGTACAGAATGGTGTCTGAAAGTTATTATTAATTCATTTCCTATTTCTTGTTAATTTCTAAAGTATTTTTGAGGCTCATTTTTTACACCTGGGCTCTTTTCAGAAATATAGCAATAAATGCACTGATTTTGCAGCTCTGCTTCTCTTGAAACAGCTAATATCTATCCACTGAGAGATCCATCCATGAAACAGCCCTAATAATGTCATTTAAAACATGGAGAGTGTTGTGCTTGTTTTGCTTCTGTATTTTGGAACCTATCACTATTCAATTTAGTACTCTAAATGAACTCATATCATATCCCATTATTGAGAAAAATGACCACCTGCCTCCCCCATATGTTGATTTCAGTTTTAAATACTGCCATTTGAAAGTCTTGAAACTCATTAAAGTGACAGGGTTTTCAGCACACAGACTCTGGCACTCAGAACAAAAGATATGGGAAAACATAATCTGAATTTTAAAAATTATTTCAAAACAAGTTCTCTTTCATTTTCCACTCTTTCAACTCTCTTGTAGCTTTCCAGATTACTAAAAAAAAAAAAAAAAAATGTTGCTAGTTATCTTTACAGAATTTGTAATTTTGCCTGGTAGTTTATAGTCTATTTTATTATTATTATTGCTTTCCAAAGTTTTATAGTCTTCAAGTCTTTTGAAACAGTAGAACTCAATTCTGTCTGTAAATTATTGACTTTCTTGGAAGCTACCTCCCCAATCACAATAGACATTGAAAATGTGACCTAACCTTGTCCAGGCTTTGGGTTGTCCATATCTGATGATCTAGCATGACTACTATAGATATTTTAAAAGCTAACAATTTAGGTAGAGGTCTACTCTGAAGCTAGATCAAAACATATTCTTGAAATCCTTATTTACTCTTAAAATGTAGTAGGATTGTGCAAAATAAGACAATTCCGATTTTGATGATACTGCAAACACTATCAGTTTTGCAAATGTCCCAGAGGTCTTTATTATACCTATATACTATTCTGTAATGCTTGATTGTGGGGTAGGTAAGCTCTTGGCCCTAGGTGGATAGCTGAAATGGCTCACAAGTTAGATTATATCATTTAAATCTGAGTCTTATCTTGGGGAACTGCCAGAGGCATGTTGTTGCAGAACTACAAAATGTTCAGGACTCAAAATATGGTATACACTATTACATCCAACACCATATGGGCAAATGTGCTTGCAAAATTACATTGCTGTCTTCCATATAACAATGTAAAAGCCATTAATTTATCCTGTACTTTAAGATCTTGTCCGACTTCTTCATTTTCATGAAGGGATAGTGATTCACCAGATACACTCACTGAAACAAATATTAAAAAGCTCCTAGTACTAAAGGAGGCATAGCTGGCTTTTCTGTACTGTAGTCTAAATCTTAGGAGATGAGATGTAAACTTCTGCTTCTAATATGATGCATGCCCCTACTTTGGGTATAACTTGCTGACTTTTCATGAGTCTCTGGCTGCCAAGACCTCTAAGCTTTTTGGAAAACTATTCCTTCTGTCTCTCACGTTCCTCTCTAACAAAGATAATATTTTTACTTTTCAGGAATGTTCTGAGGATAAGGATGCTTTCAGTTATGGAGAAAGATAGAAATACTGCCTTGTTTCACAGTTTCCCAACCATTTAGAAGGGAGGAATTTTTCAGTTAAGACTGATAGCAAATCGATTTCTCTGGAATCAAAATTTCAAATTCCTACCAACTCCATAGGTCCCAAAATGAATGTGTGCTCATTTATTACGTCATGACACAGAGAAGTTGTGGATACCCCATCCCTGGAAGTGTTCAAGGCCAGGTTGGATGGGGCTTTGAGCAACCTGGTCTAGTGGAAGGTGTCCCTGCCCATGGCAGGGGGGTTGGAACTAGATGATCTTTAAGGTCCCTTCCAACCCAAACCATTCTGTGATTGTGTGATTCTATGACACAGCCTGCTGCTGCTCACTGTACAAGTGGACAGCTCAAACCATGTAGACCTTCCCATTAGGGGTGCTGTATCCTGTGAGGACAGCCAGAAGCTCTGAGATCTCTGCTTCATGAAGTGTGTGATGACAGAGCGCCCTCACAAAGACGGAGATTCACGTCTGTTTGGTTGTTTTCAGTTGTGGGTTTACTCCTGTAAGTAAGTAATACCGGTGATGAATTGCTGGGAAAAACACAGAACAAAGGCCATGATCAGGCCATTTCCCTGTCTACAGAAAGCAGGCCACCCCTAGCAGACTTACTGTGCCTGTTTTATACTCGGGCTGCTAAAAGTCTGGAAAAATAGGGTTTTTGGCTGCTGCTGGGGGGGACCTAAGCAAAGAGTGGTCCCTCCCAGCAAAACCAGCAGCTTTCAGATCCATTTCTTCCCTCCCACTGGTAGAAACAGGAGACAAAAGTCTGGCTCTGCAGGGCTTTCCCCGCAGCTCTCCATCCCAGCTCTGTCCTTTCTCCTTCATTCAACCCTATCCATGGCAGAGGCAGCCTGCCCTTGGCCCTTCTTTCTTGCCTGCAATGCAGAAAAGCCTTGAAGTAACTTCGCTAAAGATCATGGCAACTTACCAGCTTTCTGTCTCTGTATTTAACAACTAGGGAGCCTATAGGTGACAACAGGGAAACTACAAAATTGCAAGAATGTTGTCTAAAAAGGAAAGCAAAGCAGCTGACACAGAGGCTGATGCTGACACACACTCAAATGGCATCTGAATATATAAGCAGTATATTGAGTGCTCTCTGTCAAATCTCCTGCACAACCTAAGAGCATTTTGAACTCACAGAAAGTGCCGTATAAGAATGGTGTCTCTTCACAACAATAACTGAGAATTTGAAGAAATGATAAAACAGTGGACTGCTAAACTCAGAAAGCTGTCCAATTCCTGGAATTACCAAGCCTGAATAAGATAAAATAATTTCTAATAAAGCCATTTTATGAATTAGATGGACGGAAGGTCAAAGGAAGATGCTTAGAGAATCCACAGTAGTTCTTTGAGCAAACTTGCTGAATAAGCTCACCTCTGGAGCAAGAGCACAGCTCAGATAATTTGCTAATGCAAATGTGAAATTAAAGGAAAATTTCCTCAAAATGTATACAAAATTAAATGCAAAAATATAAAGAAGCTTCATGGCTGAAGTGACACAAGAGGATCTGCATGGAAAAAAACATGGTGTTGTGAATAAAGACCTGTGAACTCATGTCCAATAGAAACAAACATGTACCCTATTAAAAGAGTATCAGACAGGTGAGATTTTACACATGCATAACTAGAGGGGAGTTTGAGAGAGAAATTACAGAACTGTTTTTGGTAAAAAATGACTTTTTAAAGAAAGGTATCAGTTCTTCCATCTTTCACACTTGAAGAAAGCTAAGCAGCTGTCAAAATGTATTTCTATGATACTTTTAAGGAAAACGTTTTATAATTGGAAGCATTTTTCTAAGGGTTTACACTGTTTTGAAGCTATGTGTGAATCTGAAACCCAGATAATTCAGAATTACCAAAAAAACCCACCTCTATATTAGAAAATCGGTTTGTGAAAACTGGAGATTACAGCTCTTATCCTTACTCCATTCAAAATGATTTCTCAGCATTTTGAAAATTTTTGGAGGTAGGAAAGCAGTAAATTGCTGAGTCTATGTATGACAGTGATGCAGTGCAAAACAGGCAACTAATACTCAGTCTGTCACCAGATGCAAACACAAAAAAGCAAACCACAAATAGACCGTTGGACAACAATAAAGGCCATGTCTACAATATGGAGTTGGGCCTGTCCATGTTGGCCCAGGGTGTGAAAAAATCATCCCCTTCAGGTGATTTTATTGCGCCAGCAGAACCTTGGTGTGGATGATGCAGTAATGCTAACAGAAGATGTTTTTTGCTGTTATTCAGGGACCTGGTGTTATTAAGCAAGCCAAAGAGCTTGTGTCAGCATGCTCTGTGTCTACACTACGGGGGTTTGCTGACGGCGCAGCAGAACCTCTCTAGCGTAGACAAGGTTAAAGACTTCTCCAGAATGCGCAAGAGAGGGAAATGGGATTGTAACCTTACAAAGCCAAATTGCCATTTTATACTGGTATGATCATAGTATGAACAGGATCAAAATAAATAGCAGTTAGAATAGCAAAGAACCAAAGACAGCTATAAAGTCAGAGATTTCAGTTCATACAGGTTATGCCTACAGTAGGAAGAGATCCTTGTGGGATCCTAGTGACTCTCAACCTGAATAAATGATTCATACAACAAAAACACAATCAAAAGTAAGCAAACTTGTTCAGAGCAAGCATTTCATGGTAGTCTCTCCAAAGCAAAGCTAGTAAAAGACTACCAAAATGTTTTGTTAAGACCATGATGAATTTCAGAGTATGACACCTGGAAATGTATAAAATAATCCAACCATTAAAAAAAGAAAAAAATGAGAGCAATAACGTACACTGGAGAGAACAAAAATAAGATAAACTTCACATCATTGCAAAAGCTACAGAGACCATGAGTTGGAAAAGCTGCACGATAGCCCTTGAAGCAGCTTATTTGCATAAACCCAAACAGTTTAAATAATGCTCACTGCCAAATTTCTGCAATAGAAAAAGTATTTTCTGACTTGACTAAAGCAGAAACAGTGCAGTTAGAATGCCAAAGGCAGACACCAATGATTGCTACAGCAGGCAGCTACTGCACTCACTTTGTATGCCAACAGGTAGATTCAGTGGCCCAAAAGGACTTGTCACCCATGATAACTTCCACTGTACAAACCTTGACATGGGATGGTAGAAGCTGTGGTATAATTTTTCTGTAAGCAACAGGAAAATACGTAAAATTAAATATAAGCCTAGATCGAACTGCAATAAAAGTTGTATACTTGACATATTCACTCAGTGATTAATTGCTTCACCTAACACCCAGGCAACAAACCAATACTCTTGCATCAAAGACATTCTGGGCAATGAAACAGATGCACAGACATTGCAAAAGAACAACTTATCACAGTTGTTCCGTGTAGAAAATACGATGAACATGTTCATGGACAGGAAACTGAGTAGAAAGTGATCCCTTTAAATACATATAAAAACGATTAGCATCCACATGCTGGCTTCTTCTCCAAAGTCACTTTCCAGTATTAAAATATAGTAACTGAACAAGTATATGAAGAATTACATTTGACTGAAATACAAAGAAAGCTTAAACTAAGCCCATTATGTGCTGGTTTCTAGAGAGTGATAGAAAGACTCCAAGAGAGAAACAGAAAGGACAAAAACCAGTGAGGGTTCCTCCTAGCCTTTATACTGTTGGGATGGTCAGAAAGACCATTTCAGAATAAAAAACACCCAGCTGTTTCCCAGCAAGCTAGAAAGAGGTAAGCATCCAACAGGTTTGATACATAAGAGCAGTCAACCAGAATAAAGCCTTATAGGAAACAGGGAGTTCTGCCAAGACTGTACTGAGCTATTTTTGGACTGAAGTCTCTGGAAACTTCTAGAGAGTACACACACCTTATATTAAACATTGTGGTCAAGGCTGATTGCAAACTAGTAAATAGTTATGATAGAAGTGGGAAAATGCAGGACAAGTGACAAAGTGAGAAAATGAAAATCCAGAGCTTCCTCCAGAGGTCTGGGGCCAAATACTCCTTAGGCTTCTGGAAAGGAAACAAACTACGAGACACTACCATAAAGACTATCATAGATTAAGCATTTCATCAGACATACTATTCCAACAGTAGTTGCAAGCAAAGTCTTTCCCCATCTCTTAAATAATTCACAGGACACTATGAAATTAGTTGGAATACTGCACTGCTATACCATACAAGTTGAATAACAAAGTTCAGATGGTAGTTAAAATAGCTAGGAGTCTTTATTAAATGCTTCAAAAGGAAGATAAATGGCAAAAATTCCTGAATGAAGCAACTTTTTCATAAACAACAGTATTTTTTTTTTTTTCATATTGGACGTCAAGACTCAAACATACCTTTTTGTGAATAGCTATAGCATTACTACTGTTGACATGGGTAGAAAGACTAACAGACAAAAAGCAGGAGAGACACCCAAAGGCCAAAACCTCCTATAACTGACAAGCTAGAGAGCTTCCAAAATGACCTCAGGAAACATTTTCAAGAACAAATTATTTCTCAGGATAAACTGTGCGCTTCTAAAGATGCTAAATGTGCTGAACAACTAAATCCTCGTTCTTACAACAGTAATTGATGAGCATATATTTCAAATAGCTTCTTCTACAAAAAAAATAAAGAGGATGTGGAGGACGAGGAAATATGCTCTCTTCTGACACCTGATTAACAAGACATGGAAAAAAGCCCACAGGAAGGTGCATGACTGATAGCTATCAAAACAGACTCTCAAAAGATTGTACCATGTCAAGAATCAAATGTTAGCCAGGCTCCAGTTGTTGGAGAGCTATATACAAGCCTTTATACTGAAGAGGAAGAAGCATGACGGAACAGCCCAGAGTAAGCTCCCTTTGTCACTGTATGTACTGAGTGGACTATAAACCCAGATAGATCATGACTATCTTCATTATTTCAAATCTGAAAGAGATAGCATGATGCCTTACTCCACTCTCATGAGACTCCACCTGGAGTACTGCATCCCGTTGTGGGTTTCCCAGCACAAGAACTACATGGACCTGTTACAGCAGGTCCAGAGGAGGGCCGTGAAAATGGGCAGAGGGCTGGAACTCGTCTCCTATGAAAAAAGGTTGAGGAAGTTTGGGTTGTTCAGCTTGGAGATGAGAAGGCACCAGGGAGACCTTATTGCAGCCTTTCAATACTTAAAGGGGGCTTATAAGAAAGATGGAGAGAGGTTTTTTACCACGGCCTGTAGTGACAGCACAAGGGGCAATGGTTTTAAACTGAAAGAGGGTAGATTTAGATTGGACATAAGGAAGAAATTTTTTACGATGAGGGTGGTGAGACACTGGAACAGGTTGCCCAGGGAAATTGTAGATGCCCCATCCCTGGATGTGTTCAAGGTCAGGTGGTTCGGTGCTTTGAGCAACCTGATCTCATGAAAGATGTCCCTGCCTGTAGCAGGGGGATTGGACTTGATGATCTTTGAAAGTGCCTTCCAACCCAAACCATTCTGTGATTCTATGATGGAAGAGAGTCTCAGAAAGGAAATCTGTGCTTTGACCATACAGATAGAAACTTAAATATTTTTAGGAAGAGTCTCACAAAAGAAAACAGAATACAAGGGAAAGAATAAAGTTTAAATCATGCCCTGACTTGGCTTCTCTCTTTTTATATTTTTACACCATGCACATCCTTTTCAGGCTAATTATCCAGTTTCTTAGATAAACTTATTGACTGCTAATTTACCATGTACATTTTTAGGATTGATTATGCAAGTTGCAGTTGCAAGACAGAACCCCTAGACTTTAATAGATATGTCTATGTTTACCTCCAGAGCTAGAGAGCATAAATATTATGGAGTTCATTTTCAAAATCAGAGGCTTCTGACTTGAATTTCTGTACTATCTTGCAAATATCACAAAATTGCTACCCTGCAGGGACATTCAGGAAGTAGTACCCACATAATCCGTCACTCCCTACAGAAGCTCATATCCCAGTGCAACATTATAATGAGGCTTTTGGTAGATAGAAAACTTATTTTATTACTGTAAAATCCAGCCCAGTGTTAACCAGTCAAATTAGAGAAAAAAATATTAATATAGTGGCATATTCTCCTATGTGTGTTATCATTCAGCTCCAAATGTTCCTTTGTGACCAGAGCCATAGGTACAACAAAGGAGGCCTCAGAAGGGCAAGACAGCCCTTTCTCAGTTACTTTCTTGCTCAGGACTCCTAAAATGCAAATCTATGCAGGAGTGTTATTCTCATAAGCTGAGAGTTGGAAGCACTAAACCACCCTAGGGAGAGAAAACATAATTTTGCATCTTTCATCATTTTGAACTTGCCTAGTACATAACTTCTGAAGGAATGAATGAAAACACCTTGATTAGCTCAGATGGAAAGCAGGGGCTCCTTAGAGCTGCTGCTTATGAACAGAAATCCAAGTTGTAGCCAATTTCTTACCAGAGTAGAAATCAGGGTCAAAGGGACAGGTACAGGTAATTTGTTTGATGCAGTAGAGTTTGTTTTATGACAAAGTGCACACCGATTTGAGAACAAAGACTACACAGTGAGCGCAGGCAACTCCTTCCTTCTTCAGGAATATCAGCCTGGAGCTGTTACTTAGCTCTCAGCAGACAACTCTGAGTGAATCCAAATACTGGATAAAGCTAGAGAAAATCAAGTAAAGAGCAGACTTTCTGGTGACTTGCAGCAATTTCACTGAAAACAGATGTCTCAAAATTAACAGTTAGCTAGTACTCTCCCACACCAAAAGAAATGGTCAGATTAAAGAAAAATTTTCCACGGTAAGAGTGATGAAATATAGGGGCACTTCGCCCAGAGAAGTTGTGGAACCTCCATCCTCGAAAACTCAAATAGCCACGGCCCTGAACTACCTCACCTAAGCTGGACTTGCTTGGACTAGGGGGTTTCAACCTCCAGAAGCCCCTGTCAACTTGTTGTTACTCCATGACAATGTGATTATCCTCAATACCTCCTCACAGGGTTGGTTGTGATAACAACATTTAAAACATTCATCTTAGGATATGCAGCATTCAACAGACATTAAGTGATGTAACTTTGCTATAGTCCTGGAAGGAATATGTTGTTTGTCTCTGACTGTCTCTCTCTTACATGAATAACAAAACTGAGATACATTGAAGTGCAGTGAAGTAGAAATTTGACCAATTTCAGATGGGAAGTTTAGTATTTTTACTAGTACCATTCTGTCTGGTTGCTTTACATAACTTAAAGAGCAGTAAAAAAATATAATTAGAGATTTGAGCATCATAGGCAATATAACTTGTGCAGCTGATAACACAATCACTCTTGTATATACAGATGCAGAAAGAGTACAAAGGCACTGTAGTATAAAATTGAGGTGGGAAATCATCTATTTCAACTGATTAGTTTTCATTACTAAGCACTAACCCAGCATAACCACCTGGGTCAGGCTCCTTTGTGTTGGCTGACCCACATATATCAATATATCAATGAACACTTTGTATACAGCAACTAATGATCAAACAGAATGTAAGATTTTAAACAGAAAAAAATATCATGCTCAGTAAAATTCCCTTTATCATTCTTCTCCAGGCCTTCTGTGTGTTTTCTTGCTAGTCTCTCCCTACCTTTCTTATCTTCTTTCCCCTTCTTCTCAGCCAGGCTTAGCCCTACCTCTCCTAGGCTCAGCAATAAGAGGATTTTCTTCTTCGTTCATTTAATTTTAGATAAATGTTGAATTGGGAGTTGTACATTACCCCTGATTCAGCTGTCTTGCTGGAAAGTCAGTGGGAGACTTAGTCTGAGTTGCATGTGAATGGACTTCAGAGATACATGCTATATAACTAAAAGCTCAGGGGAGAGAAAGGCAGTTAAGGAAAAAAAAAAAATTAGACTGCTACCATCAAGATGCAGCTTAAAGCTGCATCTGAGACATGTTTTGGCTAAAATCCTTTTCTGACTTTCTAACAAGACTGCTTGAAGCAAGACACAGGTAAATCTAACTTTTCTGAAAATCTTGAGGTAGAAAACACATAGAAGTTGAAAGCTTCAAAATAAGTCAGGTCCTTACCAGACATAATCTGAAGTTAAAAACTAGTTCCAAATCCAAATGCTGTGAAAAGCCAAAGGATCAGAAATCAGTAGTATCTTGGGTCGTCGCCACTCATCATTAATATAACTGAGCTCTTCCTTCTTATGCCCTGTATAATCATAGATATTCACATTTGTCTTCATTCCTAATAAATGACTTCCAGGTGTATGTTAATATACAGCCCTTTCTTAAGTGGTGGGGAAGGACCCGTCTCTTTACCCTATATCTGACAATAAACTGACTTGTAGAGGCATCCAAAGATGATATATACTGCCTATCACAATGTACTGATTCAATTTAGAGCTTGTAAGTAGGATTTTTTTTCCCCTTAAAACATTCCCATGTTCTTTTCATTGACATCAAGAGTAAATCTTCTACTGACAGCATGAGGGGAAACTTAAAATAAGGCTAAATGCTTTTTAAAATCGAAGTTTAAAGGTTTTTCTCCAGTTGTCTAACGCGATTCTACCTGCAATGTGGAATTTTGCAGCCACAGTGTGATTGCATGGGACGCCTACTTTCAGCAGAGTCTGGCAAGTTTCAGATTGAAAAAAAACCCCACAACCAGAGAAGAATTTCAAAGCTGCTATTAAAACTGACATGAAGACTGCTATTGTTGCAATTTAAAGACATGTAAATTTTACAGGTTTTTTTATGCTTTCAAAGGCAGCATTACTTTTAGGAAACTGACCAAAGTCTGATACCTATTTTCTTTCAAAACATTTGGAGATTATTTGAAAATTAAGGCATGTGTGACTTTCAAAGAGTATTAAAAGTAAACTTTTTTTAATCATACAAGTCATACTTCTTTTTCCTTAAAATGGATATAATCATAAACAGGGTTTCTTTTACTTATTAATACAAATCTGTTGATTTGTATGTTAAACTGTTATTTCGCTAGAGCAAGACTTGTACAATAGCCTCACTTTTTTTAGACTTTTACCTTTTGGACCTCAAAGCACTTTAAGAAATGTAATTTGTATTGTTATTCCTATTGTAGTTATGAAATGAACACAGGAGTGCCAGAATTTAAGTTTACATAGAAACAGTGGCAAAAAGTTGGGTTTTCTCTGATTCCTGCCTGTAAATCTGACCTTCTAAAGCTTAAATGCCCATGTCTGGTTGCAGATACAACTCTGGTACCATTCACAATGGGGACTATAAAGGGAAAGAATCTCATTTTCTCTTTCTTTCATTTAAAAGGCCCAAACTAACTACTGGGAATGCTGAAAGTCAGTCAGGTATGAAGTTTAGCTTAGAATTAAAATCCAAGTGGAAATTGCTAAATTTGACTTCTACATGTCTGAAAGTCTGTGACATGTCTGAATGTCTATAAAGATTCCAATTTTTAAAAAGTACCATGTACCCACTTTCTCTGTCTCTGTAGATTTAATGAGGCCTAGCGTCCCTGAAAATTTGGTCTCCTATTTGCTTGATGTTATAAAGTTATGTATGCAAAAAAAAAAAGAATTTTAGTCTGATTAAATCTGACCTATTGACATGAATCCTCTTCTTCATATTTAGAAATGGAGATATTAAAGGGTTTATTTCTTTAGGAGATGGGTTGCCTATTCTCTTTCCTGAAGAACATGATACCTGATCATGGGGATTTTTTTTTCTGGCTGTGCAAGTTAGTCAAAACACATCCACTGTACTGTTTTACCCTTCACTGCACTGGAAGGTATTCAATCAGCTACCTTTTTGTATGTCATGGCCATCACTTGAGTGTCACATCTGTTACCTTGCTGCCAGCAAGTGTTGCTAACTCAGTCGATCTGGTTCCACTTCCTTGTGGGTAGATGCTCCAAGGAAAAAGGCAAGGCCTCTGAGAAGTGCTGCGTGCAGGCACTTGCTTAGGTCTGAAACCAGGGCTCCTGGACTTTGAGCTGCACCAGTTTGTACAAACTGGGAATCTGGCTGCTTCTCTACTAAATGTGATGTACATAGGAGTACAATGGAGTATTAGTTCAGTGACAGTAACTAACAAAATGTAAGAAGGAAGTTGGTATATACTGCTATACACACAAAGCTACACACACAAGAAAATTGTGTGAAAAAATAAAATCAGTAACAAATGATTGAAATTGTGTGAAAAAATACAATCAGTAACAAATGATTGCGCGGTAGGAACACGAAACCATTTTGCAGCCTAACATAGGAACCGACAGAAGTAAACACAGAAATTCCTGTGCCCGATTGCTCTGTCACAGGGTGTTCAGGCAGCCAACATAATTTAAACTAACGCATACTGTAATGAGGCCCAAAGAAACAGACCTGTCAAAGCAGAAAAGGAATCAAATAAGAGGGCAAATCAGCTTAGGAAAAGTCACACACACACAGATAGAGTGCTTTGCAAAGGTAATGCAAATACACGAATGGCAGACAGTACCACAAATTTTGTAGGCATTACAACTACAAGGCAGAGGGTCCAAAGTCCTGCCACCTATTTTGAATCCAGTCATGTGGCAAGATCACATATAGTCCTTTGGTGCTTCATCCTGAATCAGTGGACTGCAACATTTAGCTCTTTTGGTAAATTGAGATTACTGGGTGAAAAAAACTAGGAACGAGATACTAGTTAATTATTCTCCTACCACTAGCTATCAGCTCTTGTGCAGAGAAGTCAGACTGCCAATAATCATGCTTCAGAAAGGATCACAAGCATATGGCGTGCTATATAAAAGCAATAAAAAGGAAATACATGTTGTGAAATTAATAGGTAGGCAATCATCAATGCTATTTTGAAGTCTAAAGCACATGAGACTAAAGCCTGATTTTGATTTTAGTGTCCTGCAGAAAGAAAGGTAATGATAATTGTAATAAACACACTTAAAACCAGCTTCTGCTAAGCACAGAATTCAAAATCAATATCATAGCATTTATGCACATGCATTCATCAAGACTTTAGCACAAAAATGTACTGAAAGTAACACTATTGCCTTGAATACAATAAGTCAAAGATTTATTTATTTATTTATTTTTACATTTCCAGGGCTAAACAAAAAAAATGCTAAAAACCACCCACATTTAACTTGCACAGAATTTCTCATAATTTTCAGCAAAATAAAAAACTCGGATGTTTCATAGTGTGTTTTCTGTTTATTTTTCTTAGCCTTTTGGTTTACATCCTTTAATTCTTCAGTTTTCGTTAATACATGAACTTTTATTCTTTATTTTTCGTTAATACATGAAATGCTGCTGAGAAAGGAATACTAGGATTTTCATTTTGAAAATGTCAAAGTAGAAAAGTAGGTATTTCTGCTTCACTTTTTGGGCAGTTGGAATGGAAATAGCAGAACTAAACCAGCAATTGTCAATAACTGTGTTTTAAAAATGGGAATGATAGCAGCAATGATGTTTGCCTAATTATTCAGAGCACTTTACCTTTTAACTATCCAAGAGCTAGATTATTTCCACTTAACTCGTCACATTCTTCACTTACCAGATCAGGTCAACAACCTCCACAATCACTAAATCCCCTACTTATTTATTAGCAAACAAGGGAAAAGTCTCAGAGCAGCTGTAGATGATTATTTGACCTTTGTCTGAGTCACTAGGCTTTCCAGCAATTGTTGTCTACACATAGGGGCTTTTGACTGGGATGTGAAGAAAGGAATATCCATGAGCCACAGTAGAAAGTGTAGTGCTGTCGTGCTCCTGTGCTTAACGTAACAAAATACTATGCTCCTCAAGAACGCAAACATCCTGTTAAAAACCCAGATACTTAAAGATGTTCACATCAGAAAATATTTTGCTACTAGATAGTTTGAAATCTGTGTGCCCATGCATTCAGGAGACAGACTTAGCTTTCTAGGGGCTCATCAGAACTCTGCATGCAATGTGCTTTCTCTGTATTTACGCTGAGGTAGAGTTCGACTTTCAGTCATATTATCAGTGAAAGTCTTCACTTTTCCTAGTCACCACTTATGTTTTATACTGTTGATACAATTTCCCTTAGTCCTGAAACATCATGTTAAAAAAACTCTGTTTCTCTTATAGCTCAGTTTTCCTGTCTTCTCTTATACTGGATTATCTCCCATTGCTCTTTTTTATTTGCTTCTTTTGGTATGTGCTGAATTCCTTTTGCTAACAAGTCTCAACCCCACTATAATTTGCTCCTTCTAATGAGTCTTTTCTTCCCTGGAATGCCCACCTCTCATGTAGTTACAAGAAAATTAGGAATTAGTTCCCTGAGCATGGAAAACTTTTTAATGTATTTGTATGTTTTGATTTAATGACTTTTTAGTCAAATTACATATGAAAAACCTGAACTACCGAAACTGATAAAGAAGGGAATCCTCATCCAAGAAGTGGATTTCCACACGTCTAACAAGAGGTGAGTGCAAACCACTCTTTCAGTGGAATCTTTAACAGACTTTCTCCTTTATTCAGATGCATGTTTTCACAAGACTGGTAGAAACTATAATACTTGAGATAAATATTTAAAACTGTCAAAACATGCAAATACAATCATATGTTTGCATAAGTTTTTTTTCCTTAGGAAATCAAGGTAAATCTAACACTAACAAGATTTTAAAAGCTTTTTAAACACCTTAGAAGTAATTTAAGTTCCCAATACTTTATCTTTGCCATTTATATTGAAGGGTTTTTTTTTCTACTAACAAGAAGCCTTCAAATATCATCAAAGTCATATGAAGTCCTAGTGCACATTGACTAACACACCTATGTAGATATTGACATGTTCTTTCTAATGCATATGGTATATTTCAATTCAGATGTCAACCACTTTCTTGAACTCAACTGGTATTCCAGTAACAGAAAAGATAAGGAAGAAATAGACAACTAGAGTGAAATTCTGCAACACTGAATACACGCCTGCCCACTAAAAATGGAATCTACGTCCTTTATACTTTCTAAAGACCACTATGGCATAAAAATTTCCTGGGAAGTTTTAAATTATGCAAAAATATCTCTTAAATACTTAAGGACATTACAAAATAAAAGAGGGTCTCCACCTGAGCCCAGTGGAATGACACAATCTTTATTACAGTGCCAAGAATGCCATCGGGGAAAGACAACTTGCTTGGAAATGAATCATATGGAGCCAGATGACAAACTAATTTCAAGGAGGTGCCCACCTACTAGGCACTGCAATCATTTTCTATTTACTTAAAATTAGAGGCCTGTTCCCATGGCATCTTCTATTAATGTTTGGAGCAATGTAACATCCTCAAAGTAAACCACACAGAAATACCCACAGAAATACACTGCTGTGCTAAAGTAAGCATGTTTTGTCAACCCAGAGTTCAAATAGCATATTGGGGCTGAACATTTGTTTACTAGTGATGCTTACCAAGTGAAACAGAGTGCCATTACGACATTAAAGATACCTCTTGTTCTATGTTGATAGGGTTGTCCTATTTTAGCATGCAGTCGAAAAATTCCATCCTGCTAAAAATTATTACATTGAGATTAACTTTAAAATATACAAATAAGCAATTTCAATAAATTGGGGCAGTCTTAAGGTTCTGGACAGTTCCAAACACTTCATTTTCTGTCTGTCTTCAGAAAAGTCAAAGAATTCAAATTGTGAATTAGTACTAATTCTACTCTAATTAGAGTACTATCAGACACACAGCCACGCACCACAACCACCCAGGTTAATTTTAAGCAGAAAGTATCTTCTCCTTTCCAGCTTCTGCATACAAGTGCAATGTGTCCAGAAGGTCTGTGCTGGCTACCTAATAGGGAAAAATTCCCAAGGGTTGTCATGTGAGGCCCTTGTAAGGTAGATCCTTTTCCCTAGGGGCTACTTTCCCAGCAGTTCCTTTGCATTCATTGAAGTGATAGTGATGAAAAAACAACTCAGGCAAGGAAATGGTGGGTAGCTTTAACTCTGTCCCTACTGATGTATCTGTCTGCTGGGAGGACACACGGCTATAGGAGAGACAGTGGAAATGCTCTAAGAAACCACGGAAGTGAAGAAATGGAAGGAAATGCAGTATATTAAGCACATCTTCATACTTATTTCTGAGCATGCTAAGTTTTGTATTAGGATTAAAACAGTAATGAAATTGCTTACAGGTAGGATTGACTGATTCTGCATTAACCTTAGAGAAATGAAGTATTCCAACATAAAATCATGCATACACACTAATCAGTGATGCTGGAAATAAATCAGAGATAAAGCAGTATTATATTATCTTGTCTGTGAACGGCTAGTGTTAGTTCTTCATGAATCAACTATTTTGCCTTATGAAACTTTTCCTAAGACTGAAATGCAGTACAGTAATAACTAATGTTAAAGTTTACCTGTTACTTTATTGTATATTTTCCTTTGCAGAACTGGGTATAATCAAACAATTTCTAGATTCTTTTACAAAATCCATAAGAAAAACATTGTACAAAAACCATTTTCTCCTTGGAAATTATTCTTAGTATTCATATTACTCAGATAAATGGCAACCAAGTTTTTTAAAAAAGCTCAAAAAACAATTTTTCAGCGTCTCTTCATAAATCTGTTAGCTCAGTCTTTCATCTTTCCCTTCTGAGTTCCAAGCAACAATCAGTCACATGACAGAAGTGTTTTTGTCAACTGTGCTCTAAATATCATATTTAAAGAGAGACCTCCCTCCTCCCTCAACTGGAATTTCTGAATATTTGTCTCAGAACTTCCTTCACTAGCTTTAGCATATAACCCATTTCAAGCTCCTTAACCATAACAGCTTCTTTTCTATTATGGTCATTGCTTTCTTATGGATTTGTTACTTTACAAGAATTTCTATAAAAAAAATCTGTATTTCTTATTTTCCATTTTTCTGTCCTTTTAGGTGTTTGAAGAACAGTTGTAACATCCCCCATGAATGTTTTTAAGTCCATGTTTTAACGAAAGAGTATTGTTTTGAGTATACAAAGACAGAGTTCCAAAAAATTCTAATGTCAAATAAAAATCTTTCTGCTCAGAAAAAAAGAACAATATCTGGAAAGAAGTTATAAAGACTTCAGTAAGCACTTCATAAAAGACATTGTTATTACACAAAAGTAAATACTGTAAACTTCTTATCATGGAGTAGTACTGTATGTACCTTTACTGAATATATCATGTTTAAAGAGGTAAGTAACTAAACCTGATTTTAATGGAGCTGCAGATCAAGTACTACAAGGTATTTCTTACTTGTTGACATATCTCTAAAAATGGGGTAGTGAAATTAAAATGTGGAAAGCAGAAAGTATCAATATAGCTGACATAAATAAAAAGGAGGTGCTCACATCAATATATAAAACAGATATTTACCATTATGGTAGGCACTCGTCCGAATGGTGGGCACTCGTCTGAGGGTAAAGGCTGCGGCTCCAGCTGGGGGGTCTGCACCATCTACCCCAGCGGTGGCAGATGCCTCCACGCAGATGGAACTCCTGAAGGGAGAGGCTGCAGTGCAGACATCAGGCTGCAGGGAGTGCCTAGACCTCT
>NW_008794089.1:3104265-3150491 GCF_000699145.1 Aptenodytes forsteri
GGGCTCTGAGCAACCTGATCTAGTTGAAGATGTCCCTGTTTATTGCAGGGGGGTTGGACTAGATGACCTTTAGAGGTCCCTTCTAACCCAAACTATTAGATGATTCTATGATTCTGTGATTATAAAGACAGATACAGATGAACTGTATGCTTTAGAGACACTTGAAAAATGAACATGACCTTGAAATCTTTGCTTCACAGAATTTGAAGTTAGAAGGGACCTCTGGAGACTGTGTAGTCTAACCCCTGCTCAAAACAGGGTCAGCTACAGCAGATTGCCCAGGATCACATTTAATGAGGTTTTGACTGCCTCCAAGGACAGAGACTCCACCAACTCTGGGGAACCTGTTCCAGAGCTCAACCACCCTCAGACTAGGATTCTCCTTATGTTTAAATGCAAATCCTGTATTTCAATTCATGCCCATTGCCTCTTGTCCTGTGACTGGGCAAAACTGAGAAGATGCTGGTTCCCTCTTTACTCCCTCCAACAGGGTATTCATACACATTGATAAGGGTATTCATACACATTGATAAGATCTTCAAGGCTAAAGAGTCCCAGCTGTCTCAGTCTCTGCTTGTGGGACAGATGCCCCAAGCTATTAATCATCTTTGTGGCCCTTCACTAGGCTCACTCCAGTATACCCCTATCTTTCTTACACTGTGGAGTTGTTTTGCACCAGTAGGTGCTGTTCCCTCATGAACCCAGCAGGAAAGGCACTGACACTCTTTAAGACATCTTTTAAAACGCTGTTTATATAGAGCTAACACTATAAGGAGACAATAGTACAGGTAATCCTGTGTCCCTTCAGATGCTGGAACCCCAAGTGGTGTAGCATCAAATGGGCCTCTGATCCATGCACAGCACACTGTGCAGACCCCCGTCCATAGAAGAGGTTCTCTCTCGGTCATTTGAGCTATTATGGATTTTTTCGTACAAGAAACAACTCTATTCATCATTTCCAGTGTCAAACAGAAAGGATGTTCACATGACAGCTTTTTGGTTCTCTTCTAGATAAAGGCAAGTACGCGCAGGTGGCATAATTGCTGGTACCAGGCAGGAGCTACCTGCGAGATCCTCTATTACAATGAATTGTCTGAGTTTGTCTTGCAGCCACGGGTTTTGTGCAGCATAACACAGGTCTGAAGGCCACACCAGACATGCAGCCCAGTGCAGCTCAGCAGAGGCCCAGGCATACTCAGGTTAACTGTTATGAGGTTCACTATGTCCTCAATATACAATAGTCATCCAGTCAAGTTCATTACAGACATCCAGAACTGGACCCAGCACTCCAGATGTGGCCTTTCCAGTGCTGAGTAGAACAAAGGGATCACATCCCTTGACCTGCTGGCATTTCTCCTCCTGATAACAGCTCAGTGTGCTGTTGGTCTTCTTTGCCACAAGGATGCATTCCTGGCTCATGTTCAATTTGTTGTACATCAGAACCTGCAGGTCCTTCTCTGCCAAGCTGCTTCCCAGCTGGTCAGACCCCAGCATGTACTGGTGCATTAGGTTATTCCTCCTTCCCAGATGCAGGACTCTGCATTTCTCTGTTAAACTTACGGAGATTCCCGTCAGCCCAATTCTCCAGCCTGTAAAAGGTCTTTCTGAATGGCAGGACAACACCCTGGTGTGTCAGCCACTCCTCCCAGTTTTCTATCATCAGTGAACTTGCTGGGTGTGCACTTTGTGCCATCATCCAGGTCATTAGTGTCTATGTTAAACAGTACTGGCCTCAGTATTGACCCCAAGATACTCCACTGGCCCTCAGCTGTACTTTGTGCTACTGATTCTTTCAGAGTGGCAGTTAAATAATTTCTCAGTCAACGTAACTGTGTATTTACCTAACCTGTACTTCAATTTGTCTATGTGAATGCTAAGGTATACAGTGTCAAATGCCTTACCAAAGTCAAGGTAAACAATATCCCTTGCTCTCTCCTCATCCACCAAGCCAGTCAGCTCATTGTAGAAGGCTGTCAAGTTGGTTGCAAGATTTCTCTCTGTAAAACCATGCTGACTATGCCCAATCACCTTCTTGACCTTCATGTGGTTGGAAAAAGTTTACAGGTGGCTTTACTCCATTACCTTCCGTGCAATCAAGGTGAGGCTGACCAGCTTGTAGTTCCCCAGATTGTTCTTTTGAAGATAGGAGTGAGATTTGCTTTCTTTGAGTCCTCAGGAACCTCCCTCCAAACTGCCATGACCTTTCAAAGATAATAGGGAGTGGCCTCGCAATGATGTCAACCAGCTCCCTCAGCACTCATGGGCGTATCCAATGACACCCCATGGACTTGGTTATATCCATTTTAAGTATTCCCTAACCTGATCCTCCTCCATCTAGGGTAAGTCTTTCTTGCTCTAGACTTTCCCACAGGTCTCAGGGACCTGGGATTCCTGAAGAGCAGCCTTTCCAGTAATTATTGAAGTGAAGAAGGGATTGAGTAAGTCACCTTTTTTGATGTCACCAGGTCCCCTGCCCCATTCAGCAGCACGTCCACATTTTCCCTAGTCTTCCTTTTGCTGTTGATGTACTTGCCGAGCCTTTCTTGTTGCCTTTGACATTCCTTACCAGACGGGCTCTCACTTTCCTAAATCCATCCCTGCATGTTCAGACAGTGTTTCTATAGCTTTCCTGGGTTATCTGTCCCAGCTTCCACCTCTTGTACACTTTCTATTTATTTTTGAGTTCAGCTAGGAGTTTCTTGATCATCTACACATGCCTCCTGCTGCCATTACAGGGTTTTCTGCATGTGGGAATGGACCATTCTTAAGCTTGGATTTGGAATCCTTCAAAAAAAGCCAGCTTTCCTGGTCCCCTCTTGTCTCCAGGGCTGTATCTCATGGGCATCTTCTAAGCTGATGCTTAAAAAGGGAAGAACTGGCAAAATGGAAGACCTTAATTAGAAATTGCACACAATGATTGAAAAGAAAAGTCAAACTTATCCAGCCACTGTTGACCTTGGGGACTCTTAAGGTTTCTCTTTGTTTTCTCACTGGATTAGAGCAATGCCTAACAGTCTGGATGTAGTTTGTGTTACTACTAAAAGAGTAATAGTAATAAAATTTAAATTTGATCAGGTTCATCTTGTTGACCATAAGCCTGTCTTCAGTTTTTCTCTCTCTTTAAAAAAGGCAATATAACTTTCAATTATCACTAGGAAATTTATCTGTATAATTATTCTAGACACTTCAGAATAAAGTCCAGTCTACGAAGAGACATGCAGTTCATTTTAATAGCCCTGATCACTCACCTCCTTATGGACTTTGACAAAGAGGCCAATATGTTGCAAAAATATTAGGTCTTCTGAAAATAAGCTTTGGGACTTGGATAAACAAAGGTGTTGGTTGGAGTTATAACAGGAAACATTTTGAACAGTTCACCACTGACGTCAATCTGAACTGAGTACAGCATTCTTTCAAACATCAAGGTAGTTCATGATTATGTTGCGATAAATAGGACTCATCAGGGCTGTTTGACATGATGCAATCATGGCAAAAATAATATTTAAACAAAGGTTTCTAACTTTAGGATACAAAAAGGAGTGTCCCTTTCTCCCACACGTAGTTTGGGACATGATGAATCTTGCTTGCCTCCTTTTCTTCCAAGTTTGCTCAGGCTTCAAATGACTACAGAGGCCCTACAGGATCCTCAATCCGTATAAAATCAAACCTTGCCACATGAAGTCATCATGGGCTACTGCACTTTTTAAAATTCTAATTCTACTTCATTCTTTAGCTTTTGCTGTGTCTATGCTCTCCAACAGAAATAAATATGTGCAGTGACTACTGATCTTAACCTAATTTTTAATTGAAACCATTCAGTCTACATCATCCATTCTCACAGCAACTTTAGAGGTGAAGCTCAGAAAACAGCTCAAACAGCTGAACAGCATGGTGCCCAAATGAATAAGCTCTGCAGGTCTTCCAAAAGCCAGTGTTTTACATGGCTTCAGAATGAAAACTTGTTATCCCAGGGTCAGTTAAAAATTCTAGGTTAGATTTTGAATTTATAATAAACCTTGCTACCAACTCAGTTGAGTCAAAGTATGGATTTTATAATGAAATGTCTGCATTTTGCAGTTGCAATTCTGCAACTGACAATTCATCTTCTAATTTATTCTCTGTTGCTTTTCGCAACAGTTAAAGTTTTTTCTGATTAAATACACTGCGTGAACTGAAATGGCTAATACGACATTTCAAAAGTTAGTAATCGATATTACAATCATTAAATTAATTGGGGTTTTAAGTAAAAATGACAGAGAGGGGATGTGTGAGCAGAGTTATCTCCTTCACTGATTTTTATTTCCTGTCACTTTAATAAAATACTCACTGGTGTTAACTAGATTTATCAGAATTGCCTTCTGAGCAAAACCAAACAAAAAATTATTATTATAGTTATTGGTTTCTAGGAATATAGGGTGAAACCTTTGTTGGTTCTAGTAGGACAAAGGTTGGACTGAAGCTTCTTGTTAAGTTAAAAAGTGAAGTTAAAAACTATATGAATTCAGATTTCACTAAGTGCTTTATGATTTCCATTTTACGCTTGCAAATATCCTGATACAATCACACTGCTAATTTCATTTTAAAAAGTCATGTTAGGGTCTCTTGCATGGTGAGCTAAAAAACTTCATCTGTATGTTTTAATAAAAGTTTCATAGTTAGATTCAGCAAAGTTACCTTGTATGTTGAAACTCAAAGCACCTTGTCCCTTATTTTCAAATACAATGAGGACATCCATACCTACCATGGTTTGGGTTTAAAAAAATGTGCAAGCTACTTGACTTCTGAAACAAAAGCTGAAAAGGATTTCTGCCTCCTATTGACATGTTAAGGCGACAGGTTTTCTCTTGTGATTCAGCAACATGTTATTTCCACAAATAATCGGGCAGGTTTTGGTGCCTTATAGGTACTGAGTGGAATATCAGTATCAGACATATCAGTTAAAAAGGTCTGATAGAGATGATGTAGTTCCTGTTTGCTTTCATCTTCATCCTGTGCTACCTGTAGGTTTTTACATAAGTACGGAGTGAAGAGGCATGCAAGGACCTTCCTCTCCCCTTTTTCACAAATGGAGTCTTAATATGTGGATCCCTCCCTTATCGTCCCTTATCCCTCCCTTATCTGACAATTGTCAGAGATGTTTCTCCCCTCCTTCAGAGCAATTAGACAGTAAGACAAATATTCCAAGCTCTTTAGTGAGGTTTTGACCTAGTATAGTGCATCAAGGGGATCCAGATACACTGGTCCAACCAATGCCGCAGACTGGGCAGTTCTGCTGAACCAAAAAGCTCAGTGACACATGCTATTTGTGCGGTGACTGGCTGCCTAAGAAGGACAACAGGGAAGTCCTTGTAAATTGTAATGTAGCCTTGAATAAGATGCTTCCTGTTTAAAGTGTTTGGTTACAAACATATTTTGCAGCCAAAGAGCTATGTGAGTGTTTTACTTTGCAATATTCTGGTTCCCTTGTTGGGATAAACTACTCAGCTGAACCAGCTTATTGCCTCATAAAACAGAGCAGCAATACTATTATCGCTTAACTGCACCTGAATTCAGGCAGAACTACTTTGTTCAAAGAGTAGTAAACACTTGGAGTAAGTTGTCAAGTAAGGTCATTGAAGCAAACAACATAAATGAGTGCTAGAGACATAGGACACTTTCATGAAGGAGATTGAAGGATACAGTGACAAGAAGGAATGCAAGTAGGATGAACTGAGCTCAGGAAGGACATATTTCAATGTTATTATTAAAAATCATCCTTTTGCAGAAAGCCAGTACAAGGCTTCCATGGCACTTATTCCTTATATGCCCCTAAGAGCCTTAAGTAGGACATAAGAGATACAGAGCAGCAAATTTTACCCTGGATAAAGAGGACTTTGATCAATCCAATAACCATCAGAAGCACTGTATTCATCTCTATGTACCTTTAGAAGGAGTAGCTCTTTGAAATATGGGCCTATTTTTATGCCTTTCCTTAACACAGTCTGTTTTTGCGCACTTTCTTTTCACTGGTTCCCAATTGAAGTTAGAAAGTCACACAGTGGCCTCTCCACAGTCACAGTTAACATACAGGGCTATTTTTGTTACACAGTGACTACATGTGTTTTTCAGACTTTTACAAGACTCAGAAATTAAGCTCACAACTAGCTGGGAACTAGTCATTTAGCCGCTGGTGATTGCTGAACAAAGTATTATCCGCTCAGGCAAAGGCAAGCCCTGAGAAATCCTGAACCCTACACCATCAGTCAGCAGAAACCCCAGGGCCTTTTACTAGTAATGGCAAAAACCATATTTACTAGGCTGCAAATAACACTATTCCATAGAGAAAGCATTAATTTTAATGCTCAATGCATGCCAAATCTTAGAACTTGTTCTCACCTGAGCAGCCCCTTTACTGTCTGTCGTAGTTTAACCTCAGCCAGCAACTGAGCACCACGCAGCCGCTCGCTCACTCCCCCCACCCGGTGGGATGGGGGAGAGAATTGGAAGAGCACAAGTGAGAAAGACTTGTGGGTTGAGATAAAAACAGTTTAATAAGTGAAATAAAATAATAATAATAATGTAATAATAATAATAATGATAATACACAAAGCAAGTGTTGCACAGTACAATTGCTCACCACCCGCCGACCGATGCCCAGCCAGTCCCCGAGCAGCGGCCCCCCCGGCCAGCTTTCCCCAGTTTATGTACTGAGCATGACGTCACATGGAATGGAATGTCCCTTTGGCCAGTTTGGCTGTGCCCCCTCCCAGCTTCTTGTGCACCTCCAGCCTTCTCAGTCAGTAGAGCATGGAAAACTAAAAAGTCCTTGGCTAGTGTAAGCATTACCTGGCAACAACTAAAACATCGGTGCGTTATCAACTTTGTTCTCATCCTAAATCCAAAACACAGCACTGTACCAGCTACTAGGAAGGAAATTAACCCTATCCCTGCCGAAACCAGGACACTGTCCCTTTCCCTAAACTCAGCACTAGCTTCCCCCCACATGCCACAGCTTCTTTCTGCCATCCTTTCTACCCTCAAGCACTTCTGCTGATCCTACCTGTTACCAAGGTTGCCCAACTGCAGTCTCTGCTACCTCTGCTATCTCTGAGTTCTTTCTTACCTCACCTAGGCAATTCTGGAATGTCTCTAAATACAGGTACTTTACAGATTCCTTTCTCCTAGTTAATCTCTGTCCCATCACAGTTCCTCAAAAAAATCAGGTATGGTATCATTCCCTTCAGCCTAGGCCCTGATCTGACTTGAGCTGTCTCACCAGTTCTTTCTCACTGACTGGTTACTCCCTAACAAACCTTTTCAGAGTCTATAATAGTTAAGGCACAGGATCCCATCAACTTCAGTGTTGTTCTGCACTGGGGTGGCAGAGGCGGTGGGAGAGAGACAGACGGTGCAGCATTCTTTCTGGTTCTCATTAAGAAAGGCCTCAAAACAAATGGTGTAATAAAATACCTGGTTTAGTAAGATGGAATAAAAAAAGGAATATAGATAGCAAATAAATCCTACATCTCTTCAGATGCTGGGAACCCTGCTTTCTCACGTAGCATCAGACTGACCCTGGATGGATTTTCCCACTGTGCACTGCACAGATCCTGTTCATGCAGAGGTTCGTCCTCTGTCCCATGCCATGGTGCCTTTCATTTTGTGTAAAAACCAAAACCACATACTTCTTCTGACAGGCTGGAATGCTATGTCTGTCATAACACCCACCAGCACGCAGCACAGGCCAGCACGGGGCACTCCAGCAGATTCCCTTGCAGCAGCTACTCATGCTAACGTACGGGCTGCTCAGACCTGGAGAACAAGGCCCAGTAGAGCAGACATGGCCTGCTCAAGATAACTAACTCCTCAAATACAACGTCTTCTGGAAGGCACCCAATACAATCACACCTTGGATAGATGAGTGTAAATTATTGTACTTGCTATTTAACTAATGTTCACAACCCTAAATGACCCTTTAAAGCAGACTTACCATTTGCCTTTATCATGGCGCAGCCAGCTCTAGAGTCTTATCATGAACATGATAGAAATACTGGCTTCTGTTTCATTCCCAGAAGCAAATGAAGGCACAGTTCAGCTTCACATTGAGAGAATGACATATAATGCACACACTCCTCTAGAAAAAGAGAAGAGCAACATAATGTGTTTTCTTAAATTTCTTTAGCTAATAGTAAGGGAGATAAAAATAATTTTGGGCCAAATAACAGATTCTTTCCTTTTGAAAATCTGTAAAGCAGTTTTGTTAAATATGCCTCTGAAAAAAATCAGATGCATCCACTATTGAACAGCAGCTACTTCTACAGTTAAAAGAGCAAAGTTTGTTTCCACTGATAGAATTAACATTAGAAGGAAATTAATGAGTAATGACTTCAGTCACATGGTTTATTGTTCTCACTTTTTGAGTTTGAAATTACATTACCCAAACAATACTGATCAGCAAATGTTTTAATCTAAGGTTCCATAAGAGTAAGACTCACCCTTACTTAGGTGAGTAAGTACTTACCTAAGTACTTACAGGTACTTTCCTCCTGTACTTAGGAATTTATGCTGGGAAATGATGAATTCAATTCCAAATATTTGTATGATTTCACTTAAGATCAAATTCAGAAATCCCAAATTTAATCTTAATCTCTGATCTTAGGCAAGGGAAAAGGCTATGCATCTCCAAAGAGCCAGTCAAAGGGAATAAAATGAAATACTAGTCAAGAAAAAATGACTTAGCTAATAAGAAACTAGACTCAGGGAGTTGTCTAGGATGTGGGCTTCTTGCAGGTGACTCCAACTCTCTTTGCTGTCATAGTGTCCTAACTGTCTATAAAATGAGGCTAATACCAGTTCTCTCTGGAGATTCATGTAGTGTTCAAATAGTATTGTCATAGAAGAAGTATAAGCACCTTCTAAAGATGGTTTTGATTTCAGTACCATCAATTCATTTGCCAGAAGTAGTGACTTGTTTTCTTAAAATTTTCAATTGTTTTAGGTAAGTGTCTAAAAAAAGAAGGCTCCATGTAAACCTCAAACTACTCCATATTTGTTTAGCCAAAAAAGGAGGACACACCTATACTGTTGCTTTTCAACAAAATCAGTAGGGTAGTCTTCTTCTTTGTCATTATTTTGATGCTCCCAAAAAATTCAGTTTTACTGAATTCTTTCTTAAAGTTTAGGAGAAGGAAAAAAATTACATCACCTTTTGTGTGGGCCATCTCATAGAGATTTAACAAATTCCAAAATCAATCAGTTAAAAAAAAAACCAAACACTAACCTGAACTAAAACAAAGTTATTTCTTGCTATAATATAAAAACCTGAAGGCAATTTAAGTAGGCAAGAATGTAAGAGGACATATTGTGTCTTCATCCTGGTGAAGGATACAACTAGTTAATTAAGGTACTTAATCAGACTTCTGGTGTTTGTGTTTCTGATCTGATTTTCCTGCAAAACCTCATATTTGCAGGAATCACAACTTAAAACAGTTATCTATCATTATATCATGTCCTGAAAACTGTCTTAGTGACAAATCAGTGAAGTCATTCACGGTATGCTTTATTTAATTGTAATTAATGGCTATCTGTGATCATAGAAGGCCAACTCTACTAAATGCCATCTTATAAATGTCTTTTAAGAAGCATGAGGATGGATATCTAAGCAGCATGTTCACATTTCAAATATTCAGACAATTACAGGTACGAAGTACAGGTCAAGTCGTTCAGGATTGATTAGTTATTTTGGATATTTTATATTCATTGCTTAAATTGGGCCAGTTTTCAGCAACTGTCCTAAAATATGTTCCTTTCAAGATGCCTCAAATTGCATATTCAAAATTCAGCTGTTCATGAGAAGCATTTATGAGGCCTTGATTTGGCATGCAGCTGTATCTCTTCCCTTGAGGCTGGTTTATGCCACAGACATCACTCCAGCTGGGATTTTTTTGCATTTTCTTTTAAAATATTTAGAACTGGTCACTGCTCATGGGTGCTTTCTGGCATTAGATGTATTAGATAATCTAATATGGTCTGGAATAACCTGTGTTCTTCCTATAGAAAATGGTATACTGAATTATACACACTCTCAGGAATGGTTGTGAAATGTATAAAAGATATGTGAAGAAAGAGAAATAGACATCCTTCAAATACTTCCACTGAATTCACTGCCTTTTCCTTCTTATATGCCACTGTTTCTTCCTTTGCCCAACCTGATTAATATTAAAACAAAATGGGATATAAGACACAGAACTTTATCATAACATGAAAATACCCTTAGAAAATTCTGAAACCAAATCAGAGGCTCAGAACTAAATTGTTTGAAAATAATGCTTTCCCTAGTGTCCTAATCCTTCCACTGAATTCACTGCCTTTTCCTTCTTATATGCCACTGTTTCTTCCTTTGCCCAACCTGATTAATATTAAAACAAAATGGGATATAAGACACAGAACTTTATCATAACATGAAAATACCCTTAGAAAATTCTGAAACCAAATCAGAGGCTCAGAACTAAATTGTTTGAAAATAATGCTTTCCCTAGTGTCCTGGTTTCAGCTGGGATAGAGTTAATTTTCATCCTAGTAGTTGGTACAGTGCTGTGTTTTGGATTTAGGATGAGAATAATGTTGACAACACACTGATGTTTTAGTTGTTGCTAAGTAGTGCTTACACTAGTCAAGGACTTTTCAGCTTCTCATGCCCTGCCAGTGAGAAGCTGGGAGGGGGCACAGCCAGGACAGCTGACCCAAACTGGCCAAAGGGATATTCCATACCATGTGACGTCATGCTTAGTATATACACTGGGGGGGGACTTGGCCGGGGGGGGGCAGTGACTGCTGCTCGGGAACTCTGGGCATCAGTCGGCAAGTGGTGAGCAATTGCATTGTGCATCACTTATTTTGTATATTCTTTTATAATTACTGTTATTATTATTTTCCCTTCCTTTTCTGTCCTATTAAACTGTCTTTACCTCAACCCACGAATTTTACTGTTTTTTTTCCAATTCTCTCCCCCATCCCACTGGGGACAGGGGGAGTGAGCAACCGGCTGTGTGGTGTTTAGCTGCCTGCCGGGTTAAACCACAACACCTAGGCACTTCTTCCTTTCTTTCTGCCAGTAGTTTTCCATCCCTTTCCTCTAACCTTCTGACCAGTTGTAACTGTTCATTATATTATGATTATTAACCATTTAATTTATATTATAAATTCCTCAGAGCAAGATGCTTAAATCTCCACAATCAACAGCAGCATTTTTTGTTTTATACTGAGACCCTAAAGAAGCTTGATCTGTTTAGTTTATCGAAAAGAAGATTAAAAGGTGATGTGACCACCACCTACAGGTGCCCACAGAAGGGAAAAATTTTTTATAATCATTGTTCCTTTACTCTGTCAAAACAAAGGTCATAATAAAATCCAGTGGTTGGAAGTTCACACCAGCTACATTCAGACTAGGGGAACACAGACATACCTAATACAACTGTAAAAATAAGAGTAGTAAACCACAGAAACATTTTACCTAGGAAAGTGTAGGATTCTCTTGAAGATTTTAAATCACAACTGGTCACCTGCATGCATTAAAAATATCTGCTATAACTCATGTGGAAGTGATGGGCTTGATGCAGAAATTATTTGATAGTGTTTTTTGGTTTGTACTGTATAGATGATCATACTGAATTCAACTGATCTTTAAAAGTAGTCACAGATTTTTATAATTACATGTATTAACACACACACAAATAGTTTACCAAGTGTTCGAGCTGGTAAGGGCTTTCTAAAAGAAAGACATTCTACTGAAAATGGATTGTTTCCTTACAATAGAAACATTTTTCAGATATATCCCACAATCTATGAAGTTTTGTTGCGAGTCATTTTGACATCCAGTGTTTTAGAGCACCCAAGATGTGAAGAGACCATCTATGGAAAAACTTCAGGTTTTCATTCCAAAAGTGTTATTTTGAAACAATGTTATCTTTTTTTGTTTGTTTGTTTTATTCCAATGGAGAATAAAACCAAACTTTGAGACTTCAAAAACTGTCACAAACAGAAACCCTGCTTTTCATGAGTTTTCTTAAATAAAAATAGGTAAGTACTCCCAAAAGGGGTCATGTCACAGATCTAGATAGTATAAACATTCAATGCAGGATATTATTTGCTCTTCTTGTAAATCATTCATGCCATATTTGATTCCTCTGTCTTTTCTTCCAGATTTTGTTGGTTGTTACTGTTCATTTTGCTGGCAACAAAATGACAACCACCTTCTGCTGGTTGCTTCAGTCATGTGGATTGTTGTCACGGCTCGAGTGCACCTACTGCCTCTGACAACTTCTTATTGCCTCCATGGGGTTTGGCTATCTGTGTTCAAGCACAACTCTGTGCCACCCTGTCAGGTTGGATCAGACCTATGTGAAAGGAGCTGTGTAAGGAAGAGAGGTGAGAGGCCTCATCTGGACCCTCCCCCCTTCAGTTGGAAGCTACATTTAAACTCAGGTCCTTTCCCCTGGTCACTGTCATACCATGGTAGGTAAACCTGAACCTGGCCAGGTGTCTTGTTGGGCCAGACCCTGTCCTGCTGTCTAGATTTCCTGGCTTGACCTAGGAACTGCTTGTTACTACGGTGTTGTCTGGCCATCACTGGACTTTTGGCTGATCCTTGTTACTGTTGGCCAGCTCAGGTTGCTTTCTCTGGACCTGCTCTGCTTTCTTGCTCTGATACCATGGGACTGTCTCTTGTTAGCGAAAATACTGCTTCTGCCAGCCTCGTTGGCAGACTTGTCTCCTGGTTCACCTTTCTTTGTGAAGCAGCCTGCTTTTGCTGTGTCAGGGAACAGCGAGAGCAGGGTTGCTCCCTAACAGATGGCAAGCTGGGAGTTGAGGGTGGCCACAACGCAGGCTGGGGGCAATGACCTCAATGATAAGGAGCAGTGCCATGGCAGTAGAGGCAGTCCCAGAGATGGCAGCCAGGCTCAATCAAGAGTCCAGATTGTCAGGCAAGTTTGTAGTAATGAGGCAGGTCTGAGGTCAAGCCAGGAAGTGAATCTGCAGGTCAAGATAAGGTCCAGCAATCATAACCTCGGTCAGACACAGTCCAGTGATCAACAGGCTGGTTCATAGTGATGAGGCAGGTCCAAGGTCAAGCCAGGAAGTGAATCTGCAGGTCAAGATAAGGTCCAGCAATCATAACCTCGGTCAGACACAGTCCAGTGATCAACAGGCTGGTTCATAGTGATGAGGCAGGTCCAAGGTCAAGCCAGGAAGTCAGTTTGCAGATCAGGGTCCAGATTAACACTGTCTATGTCCAGGCACAAGCATGACTGTGGCTGAGCAGAGGACAGGCACTCCTGTGACACAGCTTAGACTTGGACTGAAGACCCAGAGATAAGCTGAAATGGGGCTCCTGGGCCCATCGGTGGCAGGTGGGGGTGAAAGCCCCAAATGATGCTGGTCAGGGCCATTAAGGCATATTAGTGCACTCAAGACCTCAGCAATTGTGCTGCATAAATATGCCCTCAAATTTCTGGTGACAAGGTTTACATGCTGCTGATGACAAGCAGCAGTAGGACTTCTGGAAGCACTCCTAGGAGCAGTAGAGAATGATCTTGAGTGTGACTTCACCTCCTTGAGATAAAAGAATTGCCACTGGAGAATCTAAATTAATGTGCCCGCCCGCTTGCTATCTAAGACGGCAGTCGTGGGATAGCCTGATGTTAGTCAAGCTGCATTAGAGATTCTTAGTCAGAAAGACTATCACATTATCTTAAAGCAAACAAGAGAAAAACTCCTAAACAGGCTGTTCTCTGCTTACACTGTGAGCAAGATAGTTGCTAATATGATAGGCAAATCAGGTACTGTAAGTAAAGGCCATACGATGAAGTCATAGCCTTGCTGCAGATGCATTTTGTGTCTGCCCTATCCATCACTGTCTAGAGATTTCAATTTCACAGGTGAAACTTACAATCTGATAAGGACATCGCTGCTTACATTGCTCAGTTGCTCTGCATCATTGAGCATTGTAACTGGTGATTTTCTCAATGACAAGTTACATAATTGTCTTGTCTTTGGAGTTCAGCACCATCTTTTTCTTGAGCCAAATTTATCATTTGTAATTGTTCAGGAAAAGGCCTTAGCCACTGAATCAGAATCACTACACACTAAGAAAAGTCTTATTACAGCAATTAATCTAAATGCTGGTTTTCATTATTAGAAAGACGATTGTTGTCAGTACAATCAGGAACTCAAACACAACAATATTAACAGACAAGATCAGCTGTCCAAATTTCTAGTCAGACCATACAGTGGTCCATACAGAGATTGAAAGATGATAAATGTTATTTCTGCAAAAAGAAAAACTGCAATGCTTCAGTTTCATCATCAAAGGTTGACAGTATGAAGCATATTATGTCAAAGATTCCAATTTGTGGGCATCAGTGCTTCCTTTGACAATCAGTAAAGAAGTGTTATCACATCCAAGGAGTATTAAGGATCTCTGAAATGCTCATTACAATGGTAATAAGTGCGCATGAGAATGAAATGGAAGTTAACTGAGATCGCCTCTGAAGAGACACATTCCATTGCCTCATTTTCATAAATTGTCAAGTCTGCTCCGACAACAGTGGTGTGGACATGAACACTGGCATAAATGTGAGGTGAACATTTTCTGTGGATTCTTCACAGAAAGATTGATTCTTATTGGTATATCAGTCATCAGAAGGAGATATTAAAATAGGCAAATAAAGTATCAGTCTCCATTTCTGAAGATAAAAAATCAAAACTGGATTGGACAAGATCTTAGGGAGTATGATGTAAACCTTGGAGATCACTCTGCTTTGAGTGGGGGCTGGACTAGATGACCTCTAGCTATCATTCCCAGTCTAAATTATCCTATTAACTCGTTTATGCTGTTGGGAATCAGTTTCCTTGGCATCTGTCATCAGTGAAGAGTAACTAAGAAACACTGTCAGTGAGTTCTTTCAAGTGTTTCCTGAAAAACTGGGAGCTTATAAAAAATGATCAGTGTTATTTCACCTGCATCCAACAGTCGAACCAATTCTCGTGAAAGACAGAACTGCACCTTCAATGTACCATACCAAAGGAGAACTATACTGAGCTTGTGCATAGAATAATGAGTTCTTGAATTGGTCACATTTATAGAATTATCAGTTATGGTTGTACTAACACACAAACCAAAAGGAGTCATGAAAATCTGTCAAGATCATAGTATGCTAATATGGCATGCTAGTGGCACACATCCAGTGACTGTTTTTAAGCAACTATTTGCTGCTTTTGCAGGAAGTATTCTTGAAACCTGTTCTCTCAAAATATCAGCAAATTGTCAGTGAAGATGCTACAGGTGTGCAGATGAGAGTCACGCATTGAGAAAAAATCCAAGTCAAGGTATCCTAACCCGTTGAAGAGTTATAACTGTGGTACCAATGTTTGTTAAGGTCCTGATTTTGGTTATATTTGAGGATAAGCTGAAAAGTTTTGAACTGATTTGAGAGGTGAATATGAATTCAGAAGAAATACACACAGAGGGATTACCACTGTTTTGTGTGGTATCCACCTGAGATGCTGTTGCTGTTACGTGCAAGATATTGCAGAACGAACATAAGTCATACTTGTGTCTCTCTCGTTCTCTTTTTCCATCTCTGTCTAGGACTCATTTGTGTGTCAGTATTGTTAGTGTTAGTTTCTGGGAAGAAGTTATATTCACTAGACACTTGCCACAAGTTGCTTCAGTTGCATATATTCAGTGCCACAAACATAGCAATCATTATGTCTAATATTGTTCAATATAGTATGGATGTTCCTGGATCATGCTAAGTAGAGGACTGCCCGAACCTGGTGTTTCTGAAACAAATCTATTTTGCAACAATTCACCCTGTGTCAGCCAACATGCTATCTTTTTTTCTGAGACCACCTTTTATAGTTCACGAGGAAATCATGGAGCAAATTAATTGTTCTGGGAGCCAAGCTACTTGCCACTTTTTTCCCCAAAGGTTCTACAGCCCTTTTCCCATTACTTGTTTGGGAATGGCACACTCATAATGAGATCAAAATACATGTTTCTGTCATCAGGTAGCAGGTGTATGTCTGGTCATGTTATGGAAATGCACACCTGCATTCCATGACAGCATTTCTTGCACATTCTGGCATGTAACATCAACACCTAATAGGAAATACCTACACATTTTAACAGGTGACTGATTGGCTGTACTCTTTGGAATTTTGTTGTTCAACACATTATAAAAATGTGTTTAGCTGCAGTTAGCCAATTTCATGGCTGGGTGTCTACTGGGAAAGTGTTCATATTCTAATAGGAGAGGCTTCATGCATTCTTTTTGTGGAATCTACAGATACAGAATATTTTATTTGGAAAACGTTTCTAGTATTTCCATCCACAAAACATTTCCAAGAATGCCCTTTCTTAGATAAATGTTGTGGATTTAGACATTCCTGTGCTCAAGAAACATTTGGAATACTTTCAAAGAATACAGCACAGTATGGCTTGTGGTATGGACAGACGCCAAATGACATCTCTGCAAAGTCCAGCTCAGCCTGATCCAACAGTAATCAGTGAAAAATCTCTAACAGACTCAAATGGATTTCTTACCAAGAACATAACATGTAGTTAATGTAGTGAAAATCTTTGTGAGACTTGACTGTACACTTGAAGATAATACTAAGGAGGAAGAGGACAAGTTATTACTGACCTTCCTCTGATCTGGTAAATTAATAAATCAGTGTCAATTTTAGTCAAGTAGCTGGTTATAGTTACAACAGCAAAGAACGTATTTATGAGCTAGATCCATCAATGCTATTTTTGAACAGCTATTATTTTTATAACCCTGAAAAGGATGAAAGAAAAAAAAAGGCATAATCTTCAGTGTTTATGAGTTCGTTTACTGTATTGATATAATTTTTTTAAATGGGCAATTAGAACCCTACTGATTTTAATCATTGGCAGTTTTCAGATTCTTTAAAAAAGCTATCTTGAGCCAATTAGCAGACATATTTGCAATTGCTCCTTGTGTCGTAGCAACTGTAAGGACTTCTGCCATCTTTTGCTGAAGTTTTTTCCCCCCTAGGTCTCTTTGGAGTCCTTACCTAAACCTGGAGTTCTCACCCCTACCCTTTCTTCTTAGCATTATCTTTCCTGTATTATTTCTTTCCTCCTCATTTGCACACCGGTGGGTCCTTGTGGTTCTATTTTAAGTGTTTAAAAGGACCTTTTTTCATGGAGGAAATCTTCTTTCTCATATAAAAAAAGGAAGGGATTTTGCCCCAGAATAGGGGGGAAAGCAGCAACTACTGTCAACAGACCCCCGCAGGAAAGAATGGACAGAAGTACTCCTCTACAGCTCTACTTTTCTTTTGTGAAAAATCCCAGAAAGCAGTATTGCAAAATGGCTTATTTTCCCTGAGGGGTCCATAGGCTTCTGTTGTGCCTGCTGTCATGGTCCACATATACAGAATCACAGACGTGAAGGACTATTGCAATAATTTAACATAACTTTCTGCATCACAATGACCACAGAGGTTCCTGCTTCAAGCCCCCAAACGGTACAGTATGTCCGTTACACAGTTATTCGGTAATAATTCAGTGTTCCTTATATCTTGAGTTATGATTTCTGATGGATAGTTACCCTCATTATGAAAAAAATCAAAACAAATTTGTTCTACATTTCTAATATGTGTAAGTTGAATTTCCAATTTTAGTTACTGTATATTAGTTTATGTTTTTCTACTATAGGAAGAAAGATTAAAAAATTGCCTCATGTAATAACTGGTTTGCAGTGGTTGTATAATGGGCTGTTTGAGTAAGTGAAGATCAAACTCAACCTGCTACATGAAATAATTTTAAAAATCATTAAAAGATAAAACCAGAAAGGTAGAATTGGCAGACATATTCTGTGTGTTTTGATCACGCATAGAAACATAGGTATAGACTAGAAAGTTACATCTTAATAGGTTGTTTACTAAGGAAAACAGCCTTTAGGCTTTCCTTACAAATGGCTTCTCCAGACTATAAGGCATTCATTCTTTTGTCTGTTTTCTCTCTTCACTTTATCCACATTTTCTGAGTATGGATACTAGAATTTCTTGCAGAGCTTTGGTGCTAGTCTTACTAATGGAGGAAAAGCTGAAGCAATACTGCTAAAAGTTTCATCATTTAATTCTACTTCTCTAATTCCGAACACTTCATCCTCTTACAAAATCCAAAACCCTCCATCATTTTAACAGAGCGTGAACATTTTAATGTGTAATGTTTAACATATTCTGAAGACACACAATGGGAAACTCACTGTTTTCTTAAGTTACAAAGATCTCTGTTTCATTCAAAGCATGATGTTCTAGTTCTCACCATTATATTATTTTGTCAGTTTCTTCTGGTCAAAGTTTCCACCATCCTATGTGAAGAATCATAGCATCACATCTATCATCCAGAAAGGGAAAATAAGCTGCAACAAAGGGATCAATTGTGCCAGAAGACAGAGAATAGGTCCATAACAATATGAAAAACAGAAATCAGATGTTCTGATGTTATAATGCTTGCTCACAATTGCTCACAACAATAATTTCTGTGAATTATGCCCCAGTAAAATTAAATTTTACTGTAAAATTATATTGTATTGACTCCACATTTTTCTTATATTTTTTCCTGACTGTCAGTTGTTATTACTTGTGTATGCCAGCATTTAAATTTATTAATAGCTAGTTACCCAAATGGATGCTAAAGATCTCAACTGCTGCAAAACTTGATGGCCTCCCCTAGCCATAAGGCTTGAACTTTTAATAAGGTTGTTAGCGTTAGATTATTACCACTGAGGCCTTCTGTAACTGTGTAGCATTTGATATTTACAGGAGTTTTCAAGCACCTCTAGAAATGACACCAGAGGGGCTTGTATTATGTGCTGTAGGTAATCCCATTTTGAGAAGGACTTTTGTTTGAGTTCAGCTTGTAGCTCAGGCAAATTGTATGAAACAGGGCTAATATGTTCTTTAGTCCAGTCTTGGCTAGCTGCTAATATGATTTTAAGGTTATTCATATATCTAGTCTAGAGCTCTTTCATACTGGTCACACACAGTTTACTGAAATTTTTAGCATTTCTGGTTTAAAGAAATTCAAACCTTTCCATATCCCGCTCCCCAATACTGCTGACTGTACTAGCTATTTTCTTAGGTATTTCTGAGTTCACTGTTTTGAAATATGGAACTTTACTCACAGATTTATTCAAATTTGTCCTTACCCTTAGTTTCATCTGACTCACATTAAATAACTTCAGTTTAAACTGAATCAAGCCATAACTATCTTCTGTGACCTAGTCTTCTCCCATCTCCTTGTCTCTTATACCAGCCTGTCTGAACTAACATCACAATTTTTCAGTTCAGCCACTATTTGATAAAAGAAAAGAAAAAGCCCCAAAATCCTATCACCTGTAACACCGAGGAGTATCTAGGCTCTACCATTGTCAGCAGAACTTATTCTCCAGTCTGCTTCTCACAACTCCTGTTAGTATTTATTCCTCTACAGCTTTAGAGAAATCTCTATTAATTTCCACATTTGACACAGCAATTTCTACTAGACTCCCAGTATTATTCTAGTAGAAATGTTTTTACTAGGCCTCCCCCAAAAAATAATTTGATGCTTTTTATTTTAGCCAGCTCAGTTTTATTGTGCTTTCCTTCCTAACTCTTAATAGCCCATCTATAAATATACATTAACCTACTGCCTTAACTTCCGTTTCTCTGTTTCCAAAGCAGCACATCCTCTTCAATGTATGCTTTATCACCACAATTGCTCTTCTGTCATGTTCCAATAATCTTTATAATGCCCTAGATCATATTCTGCTCTGGTAGTTCATGCCCTTCCTTCTTGTTGCTCAGTTTTTATCCAGAAAATCTAGCCACTGTCTAGCCCTGCAACTTTCAAACTGTTGGACCCTCTTAATCAGCAATCACAACAAAAAAACAGGCCACCCATCATAGAAATAATGTCCTCCATGATCTTCTACTACTGGGAAGTCTATCGACACTAGCATCTCCAAACTATAGGAAAAATATTTTGTGTTCAATACCGTATGAAGTAAGAAAAAAATCTAGTTTGTTGCTTTGAATCAAGCATAGCCTGTGAGGAGAGGGTCTTTATCAACCTCTTTGAGGGGTCAGACAGGAAAGGAGGGCTTGTTTGGAGAACTCCTTCCAGATTAAGAAGGCCAGGATTATACAGCGCTTCTCTGAACTTAGAAGCAGAGTCAACAGGGCCTCATCCTGACACAGGAGCTGATGAGGCAGAATCTTGTCACAATCTGGAGGTTATTTCCTGCACCAAAATCTCGTAACTCTGCCTATTGGTCCCAGCGGTTCACAATTCCTTTCCTCCACAGACCACAGCGTAAGGTAAAGAGAACAGCAGCTCTGAATGCACAGACCAAAGTGGGGTCCAACCCAGAAGTCAGGAAAGCAGATAGACAGTAAGTGCACAGTTGTATATGACTTTAAGCTACGAGGGCAAAGTTGTGAGCACTTATGCTACTAGGTAATAAATATATTTTTTAAATCTTGGCTAGCGTGCTCTTCACATCCTGTTGTCTCACCTGCCTGCACTTCTGCAAAACTATCTACAGTAATGAGATCTTATTTGCACTTTTATGTAAAGAACTAGTTTTGTTGAAATGTGATCTGTATGTCTTCAGTAATATTTTATTAAAAACTTCCAGAGGAACGCACATCCCACAATATGAAAGCATACTTCCCTTGCATAAATAAGCTTCAAGTTTTATTAAAAATCATAATACACCATAATATATAATGAAATATTAATTTCATATTCATAACCATAGTCACAAGATGTTTTCTGAAACACAATGCAAAACATAAAGAAAATATCACAACCGAGTTTTAATAAGGTAGAGGCTTAAGCTAGTAAAATCAGTTCTTCTCTTACAAAAAGTAGCTTAAGGCAGCTCTGACCACGTGTTGCTTATGACTCTTCTCTTGAAAATCTGTGTACTGCTGGTGAACCCTTGGTGAGATTCTCTTCCTTTTTCTCCTGGATAAAACTGTTCACTGCATAAAGGACTGTTCAACAGTCTGGAGTCTTGTCCTAGAACTATAATACCTTTCAGTTTTTCAATTGCACCTTTCTTTAATATTTTGTCTCAGTTTAAGAATTCTTGAAATTGAATTAAATTATTTTCAGGCATCCAAACCAAGGTCTAATAAAAAGCCTAAGAATATCCTTAGTTGTGCAGAGGTTGATATGCAAAGCTAGTGTCATCTCTCTTGTTCTGCTTGTTTTTTGCTGAGATAAAGTTAATTTTCTTCATAGTAGCTAATATGGGGCTATGTTTTGGATTTGTGCTGGAAACAGTGTTCATAATACAGGGATGTTTTCATTGCTGCTGAGCAGCGCTTACACAGAGTCAAGGCCTTTTCTGTTACTCACACCACCCCACCAGCAAGTAGGCTGGGGGTGCACAAGAAGTTGGGAGGGGACACAGCCAGGACAGCTGACCCAAACTGGCCAAAGGGGTATTCCACACCATATGACGTCATGCTCAGCCTATAAAGCTGGGGGAAGAAGAAGGAAGGGGGGGACGTTCGGAGTGATGGTGTTTTGTCTTCCCAAGTAACCGTTACGTGTGATGGAGCCCTGCTTTCCTGGAGATGGCTGAACACCTGCCTGCCCATGGGAAGCAGGGAATGAATTCCTTGTTTTGCTTTGCTTGCACGCACGGCTTTTGCTTTACCTATTAAACTGTCTTGATCTCAACCCATGAGTTTTCTCACTTTTACTCTTCCGATTCTCTCCCCCACCCCACCAGGGGGGAGTAAACAAGCGGCTGTGTGGTGCTTAGTTGCTGGCTGGGGTTAAACCACGACACTTGTGAAGATCTTAACTACCACTTCACAAATCTCTGCATTTTTGCACTCATTGGCAAAGCAGCACAAGGTAGTATCTGGGAAACAACAATAGGCAGGCAAGAAATGACCAATCGTATCACAAATTGAAAGGAATCACTGAATCTGAGATCTTGATTCTCTCCTTGTCCCCACTAATCCGTTAAATGCAGATGCTTTTGATTGTCTTCTATTGCATTTCTCACAGCACTCCAATGGAAATATCCTATTACACATAGGGATCATCAGTCACGCTGATGAGATACTTTCCCATGAAGCAGACTTTATTGCAGAGCAGGTTGTCATCGTGGTGGAGAATACTCTCTGGACTGCAATACGAGAGAGCTAGCTGTGTGAATGCTACTGTTGACCACCTAATCAGCAAAACCCTAGTGCAAATAAGCTGTCCATGTACAACTATCTAATCCACACAGAATGCTGAAGCTGAATGTAGGCAGGAGAACACTTAAAATTTCTTAGTTTATGCATGTTTTTTTCCAATAAATACCCATGCAAAATGCTTGGAGGGATCCAAATATCTGTTGAGACTGCTGAAGTTTGGTAGGAGTGACTTTTCTTTTTTTTTTAAAGTACAGTAGCAATGTAACTCTAACTGATTACTTGCTATCTTTATTCAGAAGAAAATGTACATATACATATTCATCACTCCTTCCTTTACTCTCTTCCTTCAAATATGCTTTTTATTCCCATCTATTTCAAAGGAGGAGGGGAAAAAACTCTTTTCCTGTTTTGTTCCCCAGATATCCCTACTTATAGCTTCCTAATTCCAACAGATGCTAAAAGTGTCTCTGTGTGACAGTTGGGAAATGAGGGAAATGGATGAGTTTATTTTTAGAAAAAAGCCCACCCTACATTAAAAAAAAAGGTAGCGGGTCTGCTTCGTGTATTGTGTTTCGAGGCCCTGTCTTCCTAATGAAGAGTCTAGGAGCGTCAGCACTGGTGAGGAAATGGAGCACCAGCCCAGAAGGGCAAGAAAAACCCAACACAGTCTCAGTAACATAATTAAAAATGACTGTGGTGTGACTGAACAAGGGATCCTCTTCAAATTAAAAATTAATTTACTGGAGGGATGGTTTTCTTAAGCAGATGGGACGAGTGAGCTATTAGCATGGGCCTTAAACATCATTCGTGTTGACAATTTTTTTTCTAATTGCTCCCCCTGCAGATTTTCAGCAATGAGAAACAGCCAGAAGAAAAGCACTTGACTAGTCGCACACCACTACTGCCGGCAGAAATGTGTGGCACTTTAAGCAGATCATCTCTTGTCAGTTTATTTTAAAGTCAAGAGACAAGAGTGTTTGTACCAAAGCACAAAGCGAGGAGCTGTCAAGGACTCCCTTAGGACTTTCTGCCTTCTGAGACCAGTTCCATTTATGCCCCAAGCCCAAAGCAGATTAGAGCTGAAAACAGTCCCAAACAAGTCCAAAAGGACTTGGCCAGGGCTTGACTAGTAACAGTTCCCAAGACACTATTTGCTGTCTGTGGGTAGACACAGCAGCACACACGCAGCTCAGAGACTCCTATGCAGAATGCTCCAGTGGCAGTAGTGCCAGAGCCTCTCCTGCTGTCTTCCTTGCAGCTAGGGGTTTCACTGCTCCACTGCTCGTTACCCTCATGCTGGTGCAAGGATTCAGGTCAGGTCAGAGAATTTAGCTCAAACCTGTTGTGTCGTTACTTAGACTGGTCAGCTGTTCGAAGTCAGATGTCTCCCGTTACTATATGTACCATTAATTATAACTTTGTCATCATTAGGTAGACAAAGAAAAGCAAGACTGTCCAGCAATCTATACCTCAGTCCTGCCCCAAAGAAAGAGACTCTTATAATTCAGAAATGTGGGAATCTGAAGTTTTACCTCTGGTTCATTTTAGAGATAACAACCAGCCACAATGACTGTGTCTGGATCTGTGTGATCTCCATGTTTCAGGGTGCTTGGATCTCCTTTATACATACCCTTAATAAATGGTAAACCACCTTTTCACTGTTAGAAGCTCTCCTTTCATAAGCATCATAATGCTAGAATAGCTGGGTGGGATGTAAATGATCCCATTTCTATTGTGTGCACATCCAGAAAAGCCAGTAAAGAGCATGAACATAATTTGGACAAATTGCTGTGGATAACTGCAGTATGACCACTGCAGAGCATGTAGCCATAGAAGTCAAGCAATGCTCTACCAAAAGAACTGCAATGATAAGCAGCCTGTAATCAGTACGTTCTCCCTTACAATCCTATGTTCTTATATTCTATGCTCCTGTTCCACTTTCAGTGACCAAAGCTAACACTTTCCTTAACATTCTTAATAGATTACCTTCACTTACATATAGGCAGTTAACTAGAACTCCAAAAAGCAAAAGGATTCAGAGCGTGGGAAAGATACTGTCACCTAAATACGAGAGAAAGAGAGAGAATGTGAGAGGATAAGCTGCTATACTTTATATGAAATCTCCAGTAGGAATGGGGTGAGAACAAGAAGTGCTGGTTACAAGGGTAAAGATTGCTCAAGCATTTAATGTGTACATGATAAATCCCTACAAATTCCATGCTGTATACAACAAAAGTGTAAGAAAAGGGTCATGAATCCATGTCTGAAAGTGCTGATATGTGTAGGAAAGTACTTCCTCATGACTTACCTGCCTTTAAGAGCACTCTACCAGTGCGAATCAGCTGTTTTGAAAAAATAATTCAATCTTTAGTATTGTTAAATTAGCTGAATGGGAGTGCTCAACTTCTACTGAATGTTAATTAGTAACTGCCAGCTTTTTCACATGCAGGTAAAGCTGGCTGCATGAGCAAACTTCGTTCTGGCATTTTCCAGCTTCTGACTGTTTTACTTCACAATTCAAATGACATTTCGATATGTGACAGGGGGGTTGGACTAGATGATCTTTAAAGGTGCCTTTCAACCCAAACCATTCCATGAGTCTATGATCCTGATATTTCTGCTTGTTTTGTATGTGTATACAACATCTATATGGTATACTTGAAGAAAAATTAGGGACCTCAGTATTGGTATTACTATTTCTTTAGTTTGTGAATACCACGATTGCTTTTTTAAAAATGTTGTGGGTTTTGGTTTGTTGTTTGTTTTTTGTTTTTCTTAACTTGGTGCTGTCTTTAAAAAGCTAATCGTTTCAGAAAGCTTTGTTGACACCAAAGCCTGGCTTGCTATCCCCAAAACCCCATACGCTGTTAAAAGTGGTATAACTCACTAAACACATAAATTATATTTACAAATGCTATCACCAAATTACCATGGCTTCTGGTACCATGCAACAGGAAGGACGACAATTTGATCAATTGCTAGGCCCCAATATATCATATTCACGGGCACATGGTATACAAGATCTTTTCTGCTGTTTGGAAGCATTTTCTTCCTAGAACTGAGAAGCCTATATGTGTCGTATTAAATACTACAAATGCAGACATATGAGATGTTAGCAGAAAAAAGTCTCAACTTCTAGCCTCTTATACTTGGTTGTGAAGAGAAGGTACATGAAGGTGTTCTGGTAATCACTCTATTATTCATAGTGTAACCAGCATCCATTTAGACTCCTTGGATTTTCACCTACCTTCTCTATTTGACTTCACTGAGAAAAAGATGGAGCAGGAGTAAAAAAACACATTTGTATCCCGCTGAGCCTGGGTGCTCTCCTTATGTGACCCATTTTCATTTTTCTCCAGATGTAAACAAAATCAGAGCCTGCAGTGAATCACAGACTCCCCTAGCAGACCATTGGGTTCCTCAATAATTTGGCAGTTGAAAAGCTACTTTTTATCTTTTTTTGTCCCACTTCAAGTCCTAAAGTTTGTAACCACTGTTTCCTTTCCTATCTTTCAAATGCTGCATTTAACTGAAGTGCAAATGCAAGCAACTTGCTGTAGATCCATGCAGTGGTGGATCTGTAGGTACTTTAAACAGACCTGGATGAGCTGCACAGTGTGTACTGCCTAAGATCAAGTAGAGACTTAGTATCTGTGACCTGAACTGATAACAAAGTCACATCAACAACCCTGAGGGAATCGCACAAATCGGTGTGCAAATGTGTAACAAACCCAGTATTTGTGAACAAGGGTGGCAGAATATACATACTGCAGGAATATCCAGAAACGTGACAGATTAATCATGAAAATGAAGAAAAAAAATTCTTTTATGAAAAATGCATTAAATCAGAAGCAGCCACCATACAGTGCAGAGGGTGTTTCCATGGAAGCAGTCTCCCACATGACAGCAAGATCAGCAACAGGTGTTACAGAAAGAAACAGGGAGGAGAAATCTCACCAGGTTAAGCCTGAATGACACGCTGGTTTATAAAACAATGTGTATAAGAATTTAAACTGACCACAAATGTTTTCCTTGGAATAGAAAGTTAGTTATTTCCTATCCAGAAAATATACAGCGGGAATGCAAAAAATTCAGTGTTTGATAAATGTGAATAAAAAAGTACAAGTGCTTTTTCTTGCTCTTGTTTAGTAACTAGCTTGCAAAGTGATTTGTAATCATCCTTGTTCTAGTTCCTGCTGAATATCATAAGATATAGAAGAATCTCATAAGATATAGAATCTAATAAATAGAATAAAAAGTAGTATTTTATGTACAGAGGCAGCTTCCTAGGAGGTATAAGATTAAAGTGGGTTCCACTATCAATCTCAAAACACATGGTCCATGAAATATCCCAGCTACTCAGATTTAGGACTAATACAGGAAGAAAAAGAAAAGAAGAAGAAAAGTATTAAACCTGTAAACCAGGAAATGATTCAGACAGCATACGTGCTAAGTGAAAGCGAAAAAAACATCATTTACATGACTGACACTGACTAGACCTATGAGACATAAGAATAATGCAAGAGCATTATTTATAGCTTATGATGAGCCACCTGATGAGCTAGCAATTCAATTAACTAATGCTTACATTTTCAACAGTCTTGACCCCAGAACAGGCCATTAGCTGAGACAGTTATGTGGGGAAGGTTCTGTGCTATGCAGATTACAGGAAGACATTCACTCAGCCAAAGTATTTCAAAAGTTGTGGATTACACCTATTCCAGGTTAATACAGCGTTTGTAGGTATTGTTCTGAGGTCTAAATGCAAGGCACATCTGAATGCCAAATTCCTGTTTTCTGGGGAAAGGGAATCATATCTCAACTGAAAAGGAAGTATTTTGTTCATATTCTGTCAAACCTGACTATGCAGAAGTGTCAGCAACCACCAGAATATTGTGCTGAGCAAGAAAAATATGTAAGGATTAAATTAATGATTTACCTTGTCAGTTCATTCTACTCCTTGCAAAAATTTTGTCGCAATTAAGAGGTCTCTAAAGACACCATTCCAAGCTTTCATGTGATGATCAACTTTATCCTGCCTTCGCCAAAATGAAACAATTCATCACAGTGGGAAGGCACATTGTCACAAGGGGTAACAGTTCAGAGGATTGCATCCAAGCAAGGGTTATGATAAGAAGAGAAGCTCATAGTTTATTAATGTCAGTCTCTCACATCCACAGAAATAAATTATATGATGTGCACACCTGTTTGGATGAGAATTCCATACATGCAGGCAAGATGTTTCTGTCTACTGTGACAAGCCATCATTCCCACAGCTAACAGTGGTACCAGTGTTTCTCTAATGGGTGCTGCATGCCTTTTTTGCATTTAACTTTTTTATTTATTTATTTTTTTATTAATGCTGAAGCACAGAAGACAAGATTATCCCTTGGCATAAATGGTGTTGGCAGGGATGCAGCCAAGGATTGGGATGGGAAACTGGCGCTGTGCATAGCTGCAGGTCACAGTCATGCTTACAAACAAAATGGTTATATTCTGCTATGTCACTGACGCTACCAGCAAACTGACCTCAACAATGAGAGATATCATACTCTACCAGTCTAGATACAATCCAGACAAACAGTTTTGCATTAAAAAATTACTTCTTTCTTGCCATTATTTTGTTTATGGGAGGAATATGACAAGCTACTGTAGTTAAAATTGACAGCATTGGTCTTGCTTGGTAGAATCCACATGTAGAGTAGACACTTGACAGATTAGTAGCAAAGAATTTTCAATGTGATTTTTTTCTTATTTCTACCTAGAACATTTTGCTTTTTTTACTGAATGCAAAGATGAGACTTTCACAGTTTAAGGTGATCAGACAGAAGCGTGCCACTTGCCATTTTTTGTTTTGCTTGAGGATTCCTAAAGGATTAGTTTAGTATCTTTATTTTATATCGGAATTCATATAGTTTTCTGCCTATTATATAAATTCACTTAGGAAATAAAGTAAGTTTGACATGATCTAATGGAAGCCTTCAAAATTTGTAGCAGAATAGAAAGATGATCAAAAGAAATTTCTCCTATGGTGGAGGCTTCAAAAAAGAAGGGAATAATTTACAGTTAAGACATGATAAGTGATGGAAATAAGAAATGACAATTCAATTCATGGTACCTCCAGATTTGTTTGGAACGATAGACCAAAAAAGTGACAAACTTTATTTACTTTGATATATGAGCTATGAAGAACATTTATAGATCTTTGCATAACTGTTCATTTTCTGTAATTTCTATTTAACTAACATTATTTACCAACCTCAATTTTTGTTCACAGTGTGATCAACATATTGTTTTGGATTTATAATCTATCCTTTAATTTGGAAGGTGGGTTCTTAAGGTACCTTTTCCTTTCTAAGCAGCCATTGTAATGTTTGTGATTAAATACAGGGCTTTTAAGTACAGTTCCTAAATTTGTACGTCTTAAAACTGAGTATTGTTGATAGAAAGCACAGTACAATATAATTCACTTCTCCCTTTGGACTGACAGAAACTGTGACTGTCATCTGTTGAGAACTAATCTGAAGCCCATCTATTTTCTTAGGCTATTTCCTGAGTGAAGTAACTAAAAGGCTAGGTCAGGTGAACTTTCCCGGGAGGCACTAAACCATTTTTTTGCTAACATTTGTAGTATGCAATGTTTCATATTGTGTTTTTTATATGTTATGTGTAAGTGCTTGACAGCTATATGTTAAATTGCAAGCTTAGTATATAGTACATAAAATTTCTGAGAAAAGAACAAACTGTTCTAATGAAAGCAGATAAACAACATTTTCCATTTTCATATGCTGTTGTTGCGATTCTGTAATTCTGTTGCTTGCTAGCTAATGTCTTTGTTTAAATAAGAACGGTAACAAACGGTATGTGATAATAAATATCATCCAACACCATCAGAAAGGTCATGGGACTTAATTCTACCATTTCTTCTAATTTTATAACATCAACATTGTAGGATTTCAGTTTGTTTTCCTCCCCATTTCATTTTAAGGAGCCACCTGGGATATATTAATGGAGCATACATTTGCAAAGCAGTGTGAGATAAAGGTGCTCTCTGAGCCAGATCGACCACTGAATGTTAGAGTCCTTCATTTATATTAAATACCCAATTATTATCTTACTGGTGAATGTTTGGTCACATCAATAGCCATGGCAATAGTGATACAACCTTAATAACTCAGTTATTTTCTGAAAGCAGAAGGTAAAAACAGATCAGAATTTAGCATTCAAGACTAATACTAGCTCAAATTCTTCCAATATTCATTTGATATTATCCATTGTTTCTGTTTTTACTGTGTCCAGAGGTATGTTGTGCTCTCTCTAGTGAAGGACATTGTATGTTTCCTGAACGGTTAACCACTAAAATTCCTAACCCTGAAAAGATTTGTGAACCAAAATGACTTTGTACAAAGTTGACAACGTTTGCATGGTCACTGCTGAGAGCTCTGCAGAAAGCCATGTGTATGTGCTAGTCTGCATAAATACAGCTACCAGTCTATATGGACTAGAATAATGAATGGCTATTTTGTGCTCCTTTTTTTGTGATGCTGGATTAAATTTTATATGGATCTTTACAGATCTTTACTATTTATTATTATCAGAAGCACTTAACCCCAACTTTGGAGGATAATTCAGATGGTTGTTTGGCAAAAAGTTTATGTTAGAAGCCTATACTTATTTCTCAGCTGCCAACAGGAAGACATGACATTTCTGTACCTTGTCAGAAATTTATTCCTCTGGAGATGATAAAAGAACTACATAATGATCAAGCAAGCCTGGAGTCTACAACAATAATAAAATGAGTTTCTTTAAGGGGAAATGGGACAAACTGAAGTAAAGAGAGCCACTAAAGCATTCTACTATTTCCCTGCTCAGTGAAATTTCACCTTCAAAACAAAGAGTAAAGGTGTTCTTATTCTCCAGTGGCAAAGAAAAGGTGATTCAAAATCACAAATTATCGGCCCTTCTCTTTTTCTGGTGCCTGATTCATGCCTGGTGCCTTCCCATCACGCTTGGTCCCACTGCTCCTGGAATACTGGTTACTACGCCTCTGGTTCTGTTTGATCTTATAACTACAGGCTTTGGGAGATGTAATTTATTACTTCACAGTTGCAGATGTTTTAGTCATTCAACTTTGCCACAATTACCAGCTTGATCCAGTGCTTTGATTAAAAAAAAAAGCCAAGTAGCATTCATACCCTAAAGATATACAGAAGTTCAGGGGTTAAATGTCAAACTATTCAGTCTTTGCCTGTCAACATTTTTGAGAAAAATGAGTAGTATTTTAATCTATATCTTATTAGAATGATAGATGATAACTGAAATCTTAACACAGACTAAACCTGTGAACATATCCTTTAGATTAAAGCTTTTCAAGCAAAACAACTTCCATTCTGATTGACAGATAATGAATCACTAATGTCAAAGATGACCGATTTTTTCAGTGCTATTCCTTGTCCGTCAGGTGCCAGCACTTTTCAAATATACTATTATTGTAATAAATTATTTGGTATGATTCATTAATTATCATTTAACTGCATTTAGCTACTCATTTGGAAGTATTAAGTGCTCTTTTTTTCAGGTTTATTTTCATGTTATTCAAGGACCAAATACTGCTTGTAACAACCGATTTCCCAGAGATCATTTTTCAAATGACCCGGGTCTTCTTTTTTTGTCATTTTGTTGTCCTTTGCTGTCTTTGTCTGAATTTCAGTTTTACTGAGCAAGAGGACTTGAAACATATAAATTTTAAGGTCATATAACCAAACATGTTAACAGATGTATAATATGTAAACATGTATACATGTAAACAGATATATAAACTACAAAGAAAAAGACGATCTTAGATGATCAAATTTCCTAATAAACTATAAAAATAACAGATTGTAGCATGTCTCTAACTTCTGGCCAAATGGAATAGAACTTTATACTTACCAGAACACAAGAGCCTATCTAATAAACCATGAAAAAAACTTCCCCCCCTCCCTGCCCCCCAAAGAGTACTAAAAAAGAAAGGAGGAATTATTTTGCAAAGGGAGAAATGGCATGATGAGAAGACTCTGCCCTATATCCCAAATGTGATGCCAACCTCTTTGCTCTGCCTTTTGGCTTGGTAAAATTGCTTTTCTCCTCCTTTCTGAGCAGACCCTTTTTCATGAGAGGTTCTGGTTTTTGTCTCAGTGATTAGGAATGTCTCTGTAACATTTATTCAACTATAATATCTTTAGAATTAATATTCTGAATGATGAAAATTAAATAAGGAAGGACACTGCTTCAAAATTCAATTATTTTTGGTTTTCCTCTTTCAATCAGTACCCCAGTTTTTGTGAAGAAAAATTCTACATGGCAGGAGACACAATGCAACCCCTAACCTTTATTTAGAATTCCATGTATTCTGGGACTCCAGTCAAAGTCTGATCCAGTTAAAAATGAAGACACTGGGAGTTTTGCCATTGATTTGAACAGAAACAGAACTAAGCTATCTGTATTTAATTTCAATACAGAAACTGTACTTATAGTTCAAAGTCATTGTCCTTTGACATTTGATTGTGGCTGTTCTGCTCTTGCGAGCAGCAGCTCAACAGTGGGAAGTAGGTGAGGGGCAACCAGAAACAAGCATCAGCAGCCAGAAAGCTTGAAAATGGCATTATATTAAGAGAAAGGAAAATTTACTGTGATGAAAGAAAAAAAAAGTACAAATGAAAAGGAAATCCTTAAGAGTACAGATACACACCTCTCCAAATACAACTGGATGTCAGTGTGCTGTAAATAATTATGAATCAGATCATGTTCATTTTCTGAAAATGTAAGGGAAGGTTGAATGAATATAGATCTCTCCTCCATTTGCTCAGTACTAACAAAAAGTAACTGAGCAAGTCAGGCTTTGAAAACAAAGTGGGAGCACGGCCTATTTCCTGCCTCAAAGTCCATCCCAGTGCATTGGAGAGGACGTCTGCACCATCCCCGTATTTGGAGAATAAAGAAATACTCCCTCCTACAAAGCATATCTACCTATGCATATACCTATGTGACCTGAGTCACATCCTTTAATCCAGTGCTCCCCCATGGCTAGAACCTGTGTGTACTTCTTTTTACACAGGGCTGAATTTGTCTACTAATCACATATTGCAGCCCTTGAAGATGCAGGTCCATTTTTCTTGCTTACTTTTTGTAGATTGCAATTGCTGATCTGTAAGAATTACTCCCATATTGAAATTAAGTCAGTGGAACTGATCTCTTACTTTTGAAACAGAAAAGCAGAATGCTAAGAACCATATACCTGAGGCTAAAGTATTTCACTGGAATACTTCTACTCTTGGATTTCAAGCACAATATATCAAATTTATGCCTTGTATAAGTCAATTCTGAGAGGGAAAATAGTAATAGCAGGATAAATTTAGCAGTGACCCCCTATTGGCACTTCCAGCTCTGATGGTGAGACTTTCCCACACATTTTCCTCTGTTCTTCCATAAAATGAAAGTCAGCAGTATTGCATAGTTTGGCCAAGGAGCCTGTGAAGATATAAAAAATGCTGAAGTGACTTAGGAGACTACATTTCATTTTCAAAGGTGCCTTTAACTCTTGTCTTCCTATATTTACCAGTTTCCCAGAGTCTGTGGGTAGTGTTTGAGGAAGTCTTGCCAGTGCAAAACTTAAGTCCAGAAATCACTAAGTGCAGAGGTTTTTATTTAGTGAAAGTTTTCCACTTATGCATCATTTTACATCTGTCATCACTCCCCTGGCATTTTGTTGACAGTATGGCACCCCGTATATGAATAGACATAGTTTTCTAGAACTTGAATTGCCATATCTCTTAACATGTATAGTTCTGCATAACAGCTGATCACTGACCATAAACATATTCTATATACTAATCATATATCAAAACTTTCACATAAAAATAATAGTACTAAACTGCAGAGTCAGGCACTCAAATGTTCACAAAGGCTAGATTTAGTGTTGACAGTGAAATGTAATTCACGTGCTAGTGAGGATCCATTATGGTACAACATTTAATTATATGATCCCATTCTCTTTTTCCACAGGACCTTTTCTTCATTTTAGGCACAGAATATAAGCCACTTAGTCAGCAGCTATTCAATATTTTGCTTTATTCCATTTGTTCTATGCATGGTCCCATATCTTATTTACTGCATACTATTCAAACTGTGCTCAGAAGACAGAATACTTAATTTCTTCCTAGACTTTTCCATAGTGCTCTTCACTATAATATGTGAATGCCTCACTAACTCTAATAAATTTATTTGTACAACACCTTTTTTGTGATATAGTGAGAAATGGAGGCATGTAGAAACTGAGGTTAAAAAAAAAAGAATCTTTTTACGTATTATCACTATTATCTATTAGTAATTACCATTATCTATTATAATTGCAAAGCAATTTAAAACAACTAAGTCTCTTCTTTTTTTCTAATTGCCTAGCATTACATTGTATTTTACATGTTCAAGATATAATTTTACTTGATGCTGTGTGTGCTCAGTCTTTCTGCAAATCAGATGCAGGAATCTCAAGACAAATTCCCAGAAAAAAAAAGAATATATGCTTAGTTACTTGAGAAAAGTTACTAGCTACTAGCTGCTAGTCACATTGAATTTCTCTGCTAAAGGCAGGGATAGGATCCTGTTTCTTAAGGAAGGTACTGATTCAAAGATCGTCCATTCTCTTAATAGTGCTCCTTTTACTCCATATGTTTGTAGGTCTACAACAAATGAGCATAAGTGTAATAAACAACTGGTTTTTTTTACCCAACTCTGACCAATTATGTTCAATGAATATAGCCAGTGTTCTGTGGTAAAAATAACATCTAATGGCATACTTGTAGAATGTAACATAACATGTATATTGTAGGCCATTAATTAAGGTTGCAGGTGACAGACCACAACTTCCTCAAGGGGGGCAGCGGAGGAGGAGGTGATCTCCTCTCTCTGGACACAAGGAATTGGAATGAAGCTGCATCAGGGGAAGTTCACATTGGACATTAGGAAAAGGTTCTTCACCGAGAGGGTGGTCAGTCACGGGAACAGGCCTCCCAGGGAAGTGGTCACAGCACCAAGCCTGTCAGAGTTCAAGGAGTGTCTGGACAATGCTCTTAGTCATATGGTTTAGTTTTACGTAGTCCTGTGAGGAGCAGGGAGTTGGACTCGATGATCCTTATGGGTCCCTTCCAACTTAAGATATCTTCTACCTGACATCCCAGGACTCACTTGCTGCTCAGGTGTGTCTGTACATCCAAACAGTTTGAGTGTAAAGCAAGTTTGAGCTTCAGAAGTTGCTTTAGAGCAGAAATTGAAAGACCATTAAGCTATAGGAAGCTTGGGACTTCAAGTTAGGTCCTCTCTGACCTAAACTATGATTCGAAGGCCTATACACTGCCTTAAGGTAAAATCAGATCGGTGTCATGTCATTTCCAATCCACCAGTGTTAAACAAACTGTCCTACTCTCTTTGCTCAACAACTCTCACTTTTTCCATTATCATGTCTGGCCCCTATCCCTCCATCAGCTCTGAGTCTCATTCTTCTTTCCCAGCCTTTCCTTCAGCTTCTCGTCTGGTCACAAACTCCTCTAAGGCACTCAGCCATTTGCCACTTTCCATCATTTTCCCAGTCCAGGTAGCTGTACTCTCTGGTTCTCAGTATCTGGCACCTCTTCTCAATTACTTGTTTCACTCCATTCTTCTTACTCCCATCATCTGCATTCAGTCTAGGTGGCTCCTCTTTTAAATTGTTAAGGAGTCTGCAACGGTGGCAGTGAGAGAGAGAAGAGATGAATTTGCTGCTCTCAGTTGTGATGCCTGCATGACTATCCTAACCAGGCCACAGCCAACAATTCTTAAAACTGCAGAGAAAATTCTTGCCGTTCCAGCCTAGGGAGTGTCCAATATTGGCAGAATCTTGAAGAATATAGCTATAGACACCCAGCTGGTTTCTACACAGCAAGTGCAAACTATTTTTTCAAAAGCTTATACCTTGAATCAGTACTGACCTATCAGCTTTCATTTCCCTTCTCTAAAACATGGAAAAACTAGAACTTAAAGAAAAAATCACCAGAATTTTGTCACATGGGTGAAGGAGGTTATGTTTCAAAGGATTTATACAGAAAATAGTATGCAAAGCGAAGATAGCATTGTTCTTCAGTGATATTCTAACCAACCTGTGCCTATACTCCATCTATCCTTCCATAGTCTCACTAAGAAATTTGCAGCTCAAAATAGTGTTTGGAAAAACAAAAGACTACAAATGCTTGAATATAATTTTAAAACATCTGCAGTAGTTCTAGTAGTAAAGCAGAAAGTAGTGACTCTGGAAGACTGTCTCACCATTAATAAAAAGCAGAGGGTATAGAATGTGACTTATTTCAATCCTGTTTAGAGATAACTCCATCAACAATGACTTGCTGCAACTCCTCACTTAATTAACAACAATAAACAACCTTGCTCTTAATGTTTCTGTGACACTTAAACATCCAGCCCAGAGCATCAGTCTCCTGGAGCTAATGAGACTCATTTGCATTCTTTCCAAGGATCATCTGCTAATACATATAAACTAGCTAGCAGACTCAAACAGTAGTGAGCAGTGTCCAAGGGGAGGGCATGTGTTAATCCCATCTTTGAAAAGTCTAGGCTAAATTACTTTATCACTTTATAGTTATACTGCACTTTCCTACAGCTGCTGAAAAATTATGACTCCTTAATTATTAAGAAAGCCAGCAATATATTCTCACACTTAAAATATGAGATTTCACCCACAACTGCTAAAGAACTGGTTTGTAATTCTGTGGTTCATCCAATTAGCATCTGTGGGAGAGATTTTGGTTTTGCTACATTGCATGAAAGAGGAAAAAAGTCCTTCCATATTAAATTTTATTTTATTATTTAAATTGATTTAAATGCATTATGAACTCATTAATTTTATGCCAGTAGACTCTCACAAAGTTATACAGAGTAATTTATAATATAAATTATTTTAATGAAAGGAAGATACAGATCTAGATTGGCCTGTCTAGGTGACAATATCTGAAACCAGGAACATGAAGCTTTTTTTTTTAATACCGAGCCTAAATATCAATCTCTAACTGGTGAACTGCATAGCCAGTGCTATTTCACAAACAGGTGATACTAAATGCCTCGGCCATGTAAGAATGAAAGAGTCACGGAAGACTAATTCTCTATGGATGTTCAAAGCTTAACTAAGTCCTTGGCTATAGATATAATGGAAAGGGAGAATAAAAGGAAGCACTTCTGTTCTGTGCTGTTATGTCACCCTGCTGGGAAAAATCCATCACTGCAAAATCTGTACGAGACCTAATGAAGGAATTGAAACCTGAACAGATGAATACTTGTCTGAGAATTTAGGAAAAAGCAAGTTACTAAGAGTGAGAGAGTTAAGTAAGCCTGAGCTTGTGAGAAAGGAAAGAGAGAGCTGACAGAGTAGCTGAGCTCTGACATCAACTTGTCAGCACAAAGATCAGTGCTATGAAGCCAGCACCAAGATCAGAACAGCATTGGGGAAGTAGTGAAACTAGGTCTGATTTCCCAGATGGACTCAGTAGTGAGCAGAGAAGATCTGAGCACTGTTTTGTATGTACGGAGATGTGTGTTGGCAAAATAAAGAGAGAGAAAGAAGAAAGAAAATAAAAAGTACAAAAAGTAAACATGTTAGATCTCCAAATAAGTGATTGGGAAATGTGTTATATTCTTTACATAGAGTAAGCGGATGTTTATGTTTGTTATTTTGTATTCAAGTGCAGGTGATATGACCAACAAAAAGAGTAAGTTCAGGAGAGCTCCACGGAGTTCTGACAACATTCGTTTCTTTGCCAAGAATTGGCTGGATGGTGTCATGATCTTCAAGGTTTTTTTAATTTCTCTGGCACCTGGACTGACAGGCTTCAGAATATTTTTCAAAGTGGGATGTGAGGCCAGAATATTAGTGTTAAAGGCAGCATAAAATAGGTGGGTGTTCATGTTACTCGGTTTTAGAAGGAGGTTTGAGTATCTCAAAGCATTTCCATCAGAGCTTTGAGTATGTCTAGGAATATGACACAGAGAGAGCAACAACGAGAGAAGGAGATTGGCAGGTCCCATGAGGAACAGATTGAGAAATTGCTGTAGGATGCTGATGAATCAGTGGATTATGATATTTGTACTGCTGAGCTTCGAAGACTCTTCCTCCTTGGTTGTGTATCACAAGCCAGCTGCAGGCTCAGAGAGCTCTCAAGTGAAACCTACGCAGACAGCAGGGTACAACCCTTGGCGCAATCCAAGTCCATAGGAGGTACAGATAGAAATCACACTGAAATTTCAAATAGAAAATACTGACTATTAAAAAATATTCACTTGCTTATTATTCAGTTTTCTTTAGGTAATTCCTCCTTCTTTTCCTGTTATATCCCCCAGCTTCTAGATTATCCAGATTTCTGTAGACCTGGGAAACATACCATGCTGAGCTAAGATTTCTACCATGTGAAGTGTTTTCTTCTCCATATCTTTTATTCTCAAAGCCACTTATAATTTTCCCAGGCTTGAATAAGACTCTCCCAGGTGTATTCTGAAAAAAGTCCAGAGCTTTTGGGACCAAAGTCACTGCTGAAGACAGAGTAAAAAATGGATAACAACAGAATAAGCATGGGAATAGCAATCTTTAAGGATGAAAAATAAGATTGAGAAGGTTTGCCTGATCTTTTTGATGGTGATTTAATCATCCTGATAATTTGACTTGAAGGTCTGGCTAAGCAGTGGAAAGTAAAACTGGGGGATTGTGCTGAACTTCAATGTGAAGTGAACTCTAGTTCATCGAGTCTCCTGAAAGAGTCAAGTCTTCTTTGATGTCCACCGAATTGTATAAATAAGTAGCCTGTGCTGGTACTGTTACCTCTGATAAATATCTCTTTCTTCTCAAGGGAATTACTGGCTTTCTAAAGTGTAATATGGAAGAAAGTTTTGAATGACTATCTGCTTCTTTAGTGCCTGAAAAATGTGATCTGAACATCTGCCCTCAGGGATATTCTTACCAGATTTTATTATATTTCTATTATCTCATTCCTCCCAGGACTCACTCTCATGTCTCTGTCATTTTCCCCCTTTTCCAGAAATTACCTTAATCCTCCTCACTTTCTGTCCAACTATTTCTGAGTTTGTCTCCCTGCTCTGTGTTTTTGTTCCATGTGATGAGTCTTTGTTATCTTTCTGGTAGTGCAGGATGGGAAGGGGGAATCTTGCAAGACAAACGGAGGAAGTACTCCTGTATTTTTATAGCTTGATCTTCATCTTCACATTCTTCACATCCTTCACATCTATAGTACCCATTTCGGAACTGGCCAGCTCAGACAGAAGTTCGGTTGGAAGGGGGACAGAAGAAAGAATCAGGAGAACAGACTGTTTTAAATTTTCAGTTCCAGGCATGAATACTTGGAAAGAAACTTTATGAAGTGAGAAGAAAACTGCCAGAAAATCATCTCTTTTAAAGTTTGTGGATATGAAGAAAATAGAACCTGTTTGTTAACAGTTTACCATGGAAAGGGAAGCAACATAAACTGACCATTAATTCCTTCTAACTATCTGCCTAATAATATTTCTCTGCATTATGGCCTATGTTTTCACAGAAAATGTCGTCTTCGTGCAGATGACTGGATTACAAAGTATGGAGGATGCAGAGGGATCTGTCTGTTTTAGATGTTATGTTCAAACTCTGTAGCAAACTCTGTCTTGCAAACTGTTCTCTTGAACTTACACAGAATAGCTTGCAGATGAAGGTCTTTATGTATTAATGCAACAGAAAAAAAAAAAGAAAAAAGAAAAACCCCTAAACCAACATCTTCATTGTAGCAGTCAGTCTAATAGAGTCGTGGTAGAAAAAGATGGAATTTACTGTTTTATTTTCTCTGGAATAGGAAACATGATGGTTCTCCTTAAAAAGCTTGTCATGCCAATTGCAGTGACTTATTGAGGGTTTGTTTAAAAAAATACAGATGCAATCTGGAAACATAACATTGTGCTATCAAGAACTTAAAAAAAAAAAAAAATTGGGGGAACAATGTGCACTCCAGAAGCCCATCTGAGTGTGTTACAGCACACATCTTGAGCTGCATCTTGAATAAGGACAATTATCACTAGGAAGCATAAGGGCATACAGCAGGGGGTAGGGAGACAATGTTATTATAAATATGTATTATTCATTTTTTTTGTCTACCAAATTCACTCCTTTTGACACATATGTAGCTAGTTTGTCATCTGATATGTTATTAAATGATTAATTAATAAGATTATGGGGAAATCTCTTTTTCTTTCCCTTTTTTGCTGTTCCTTATGTTTGGTGCAACCAAGAACTGTGATAATTCTCTACTTCTTATGACTTCTACTTTGGGTATTATACAAGGAGCAAATTTATAGGACCTATAAAGCTCTGTGAAAGTTTACTATATACAGATGTTTTGTCTTTCACAAAGAACATTGCCATAGATGTTCAAATGACAGGATGCATAAAGGTAGGCATCTATTCATTGATGGGCAAAAGTACCAAGCACATTCAACTAATAGTGATTTGAGACCTCACAACTCTTTTCTCGCTCGGTGTATGAGGAATCATCTCTGTTCACATGACAGGTAGGTATTTTCCTTTGTGACAGGACCATTAGTTAGCCCATGCTGTGTGCTTTTTGATGGCTGCCCCTTCATCAAAGGTGTTGTTTGGGCTGAAATTTGCAGCTGATTCAGATTTCTGAACATCAGTTCACATTTTTATAGAGATAGCTGTAGATTTAAGCATCGAAGATAACAATTTCCTTTGCTTTTTCCCAGTGAAAGTTAAAGATTCTTTTACTTTTTAAATAAATAGGGTCATTAACATACTATGGTATAAAAAGATACATTGATTGAAGGGAAAAAATCGCCTTTCTCACCCATCAGAATGAATGGTTTCATTCTGATAATTAAATGAATAGAGATAAATAAAGAATAGCTAATGAAGTAAGAATTTGTTCACATGCAACTTACCTCTGATTTTCAAAGTTTGCTGCTTGCCCTGCAGTATCCTAAAGAGAGTTACTCTACTTGCAGGAGACGAGGAGTAAAGGAAAAAAGACATTTTCACTAGTCTGCTACTTCATGTAGGATGTTTCATATGGAAGCCTTTTTGAACTGTCATTTTGTCCACAGAACTTTAAATGCACCTAAAATTGACCCCACAGTACCCGAAAAGCTTGATATATTATTTTACACTGTTCAATCAAGTCAGAGGTACATAAAAAAGGAATAACTTTTCTCTCTGGTTCTAAGAATAAGTAAATGAAAAAAATTATTACCCAGATGGGGGAAATTATTTTTGATAACTTCTTTCCACAAGTACCATATATGGCAGAAATGCTGGCAAAGTCAAATGGTTCCTTCAGTAACTAATTCTTATGTCATCAGTTTTGTATATCTTTTGTTCTGGCCTTCTGCTTTGCAGACACGTCCAGCTGTAGTCACCATATCTGAGGGTCTGGTTTTAGATTTCTCTTGTATACATTGAAAACTATGCTGTAGGCAGGATTCTTCAATGTCATATTCTTGCCACACAGTCCCCAATCTCCCTTTCTGCATCCTTTCTCTCCTTTAATGACCTTGTGAAACTGCAGCTAGAACTTTGAGAACCATTTTAAGAGCTATTGCTGAAATTTTCGTGGTTTATGACAGTTGCCCTTTATGCTACTAAATTTGGAGTCCTTGCTTTTTTTGCCTATAAACTGACTCTGATACCTGTAACATCATAGCCACGCACAGTTATATGCTTTTTACTCCATACTAAAAATGAAAAATATTTATAGATGCAAGTCTCTTCCCTTTTTTACTGGTGCAAGCTCTATTACATTGAAAATTGTCTCCTGACTCTAGGTCCCACAGCAATTGCATGAAGTTGTAGAGTCCGGGTCCTGCTTCAAGGCTAAAGATTCTACTAACAATAGACGGAGCAGATGCACAGTTACAGGGTTCTGGTTAGTCCCTTTTGCTCCCTTCAGGGATGCATGCATACAGAAATATCATGTGACTTTTAAGACTTAAGTCTATAAGAAAATAAATAAATAAATATGGTACTGACTCAAAGTAATGTGACCTTTTTTTTCTCTAGAAGCTAAGAACTGAAAAATCCAGCCTGGTTTGTTTTCAATGTGTTTTCCACATTCCAGGTGGAAGCATGCCACATCAAAGCCATTTCAATGCTGATGACCTAAGCTAGATATGGCTACCCCACAGGTCTCAACTAAGGAGCAAGTGCTTATAAGAGGGAGCATGTATAAAGGCAGGGGTTTAAGAATCTGCTGCTGGAGAAGCCCAAGAACTTTATGGCTGAGAATCAAGGACCTGAGTGCTACTTAAGCCCATCAACTTCAGGTAGGTGTGTCTGCTTCCCGAGTCAGAAACACTTCATGTCTAGTAGTTATAATGACAGTGGACAAGACAAAACACACAGGAAGTAGCTTTGGCGCATATGAGGCTATGGATTTCTGAAACAGAATAAGGAGTTTCAGGCAGTGGTTAATTCAGGTTTTTTATAGCTAAGTTTCTTTTCTGTCTTTTGAACAGTTTTGGTCATCTGAAGTTTGAAGATCACTATCTGGGCAAATACAGTACCTCTGACCTTCAATTTGGTTGGTACTTAGAAGCAAACAAAAGTCTGCAGGGCAGCAAGAGCCTGTGAACATAAAGGGGGAGTAGAGGAGGCAGCTGAGTCTTTTTCCATCTCTGTGTATATAAGAAATGCCGCCAGAAAGATATAAATTTTACTTCACATTAAAGGTAGAGGCATTTTGCACTCAATACATGCATAGAAACAAAAAAGAAACCAAACAAATAATTGACAGTGCTATAAGTAAATTCACAGTAAGACACTGAGCCTGATTATTGGTGTCAGTGATAGAATTTCCTGTGCCTTTAATCATACAGTCCCTTGCAAAGTAAACTCAAACACATGACAGTTGAGTCACCAGTTTTCTAAGTTTGTTGGAGTTTTAATAATTATCCACTTTTATTGGCTTATTTAAAAGCAAAAAGTATTGAGATAGTAGATCTATTTTCACAGTATGCTGTGTAGTTTTGGTATTGAAAAATGAATTCTAATGGGAGTACTGAAAATTATTATGGGGATTAAGACAAACCTTTCAAATGTATGAAACATTTTGTATGCTTATGTTTTCCACATTCTGCTTTTAATAAACTCCTTAACATATTAAGTGTTATAATATCTGTCTAATGAAACAGGGCTGGATTCTGATCTCAAGCTGAGTTTATGGTAGTGTAATTCAATTGACTGGAGTTACTTCTGAGTTGCACTGATGTCAAGATAGGAAATAAGCCCACCATATGTAATGATATTGCAGTTATTAGAAGTGAAAGATCAGATCTGAAAATTGTTATGTAAAGTGGTAAAGTGATAAATTTTTCCTCCAGATTAAAGAGCACTGGAAGGAGGAAACAGCCTCGTATCTGTGTGGCATTATCTTTTCCTTCCTGCTGTTTTACAGCATTATTATCATTAAGGAGTTTTAGTTTAGTTCTGGAACCTGTCACTATTTCACTGTAATGTTTTATAGTTTATCACGAATGAAAGTAGCTTAGAAGGTTTTGTGGGTTTTTTTTGCTTGTGTGTGAATGAGATTTCATTGTTTTTCTCGGTTATACACTTTCTCTTTTTTTTGTGAGAGAAATTGTCCCCCCTTTATCTTTTTCTTTTCCTAGCATATTTCTCATCTCAGAAAATACATGAATTTTTTTTGATAGTGAACTCTCAATTGGGCAGAGAACAGAAAATACACTTTGATATTTCCTTTAGCAAAAGATTTCCTTATCTCCATCAGTTCCCTTCTGCCTGTTCTGAGTCACTGAACTCAAGAAATGAAAAGATCTTATTTTTCTCACATGAAGTTTTCTCAAACTCACAAGTTAGAGTGTTTCTCTATCACTAGCAGCTTCTATGTAGTAAAGAAAGCACTTCCAGATCTGTCTCCCAGTTCCTTCACTCTCTCCTAGACATCTTGCAGGAATAGCTATATCATCCAGAAAGATGTCTTGTCCAAGTTGATCTTTGGCAAACTGTGCTGTTATTATGAATGCAATTCAGAATGAGCTTCACAGCTCTGCTCTAGTTGTGAGTTCAGTTAGGTTCCTTAAAACAGCCCTGAACTGGCATAATAGCTTAATGTCTAGTTATTCCATTTGAGAAAAGATAAAAAGCCTTGACTTTACCAAAGTGCTGTGTGTTTTGTAACTTAGATCATGAATCGTTTCAGGACTTGTTGAGAAAGGAAATATTAGGAAGGCTAAAACTGCATATTTATATGCCAGGTAGAAAGGTACTGCGTTGCCAACAAAGCCTGATCACATCGACTCTATAACCCTTTTTGAGGCAGGCCAGCTGCAGTCTGCAGTATGAGTATGTGGCAGTCTCCTGTCCCATCTAACTGGCACTCCAATTTTGTTTCCAAAGAAGAGATGTCTGGGCTAGACAAGTCTAATGGATGTGATTTCATCTTACAAGACAGCTTAATGAGGAAAATTGCCTGTCTATAAAAGAACAACTTCTTGCTATGCACATTGACCCTCTAGCAAATGCAAAGAGCTTCCAGCAGGAAAACAAATATTACCCTTTTCAGTGTGAGTCTAGAGAAGAGACTTTGGTCCAAAGTCTCTTGGTTTACAATTCTTCTGAAGTTACAAACAGCCCGTCTTTCTTCAAATTATAAAAGTATGATATTTTAGTCTTCAAGTAATTTGTGGCATGACCTGTTAGGACACAGGTTCTCCCAGGAAGAAATGGAGGGTAGATAGTTTTCTGTCATAGACTTGCCCAAATAAATTACCTGTTTACTGAAAGGCAGGAACTCTCTATGAAACTGTTCTACAGCACTAGGAGTAGGAATACGCCAAAGAAAATGGTAATTGTCAGACAATGAAGTCAATGGAATAGATACTGTTGAAGGTAGAAGTAGCAACTTTTATTCATGCTCTTCTATGCACATTTGTGACTAGAAGCCTGATCCTAACTTTGGCTTAATATCTAGGTACAATTGTCAATTTTAAATTTAATCTGGGTGAAACTAGCAATCTGAGTGTACTGTCTGTACAGAAGCAAAAATTTGGAATAAAATACTCTGTGAAAGCAGTCATAAAGGATTTGGACCTGAAGACCTGAAGGGCTAGATGTGATTTTTGCTAATCTTTAAACTTTTGTGTGAGGGTAAATCAGTACTAGTTTTTGGGAAAGTATTTCCTTCTGCAAGCACAAACGTTTGCATTTCCTACCAGGAACAGAAGGCAGAAAGTACCCCATAGCTGTGAGTGTATCTTAAAGACTCACAGCTGTCCTTCCCTAAGTGAAGTAGAATGGGACTGTGTCAGTAAGGCCCTTCCGTGTGAATGGTGTCTACCGGTATCTAAAGGTTTGGATGGAGAAACAGTTGCCGGAAAACAGCGAGCTGAAGAGAGGGAAAAGATGAAGTGAGAAGGCAGTATGCTAAAGCTTCCCAAAGACTGACAAACTCCGGAGACTTGAAGTCCTATTCAATCTGCAAGAACTAATAAATGCAGAACATAGAGAGTTTGCTGGGGCTGTACGAGGCCATTAGCTCTCACTATCACCAACAATGGGTTGTAAGACTTGGACCACATCTAAGAACATAGCATCTGCTGTAAGCAAGATCTACAAAGGATCCTCTGAGGCACTTTCCAAACTCTTGCCTAGAAACTATTGGTGTTCCAGCACAAGCATGCACTTCAGAGTATACAATTTTAGTAGGGCCTGTAGTGATAGGACAAGGGGTAATGGTTTTAAACTAAAAGAGGGTAGATTCAGACTAGATATAAGGAAGAAATTTTTTACAATGAGGGTGGTGAAACACTGGAACAGGTTGCCCAGAGAGGTGGTAGATGCCGCATCCCTGGAAACATTCAAGGTCAAGCTGGATGGGGCTCTGAGCAACCTGATCTAGTTGAAGATGTCCCTGTTTATTGCAGGGGGGTTGGACTAGATGACCTTTAGAGGTCCCTTCCAACCCAAACTATTCGATGATTCTATGGCAATTGATGTTGTCATCCAAACTCGTGGTCCAGCCAGGTACTTAGAAGTGAATGTGTGAGTAAATAAGTGGTTGGTTCGAAACAAGCTTGGTTCTACGTAAAGTAACAGCCTAACAAACAAAAGGTGTTCAGGGAAAAACTGGGTGTGTATCTTCCCCCCTAAATTGATCTGCTATCAAGGAAAGAGAAATCTGCAACACTTGGATGTACACTGTGGTTTTTTAGCACTGTCATAATATAAAAAATGTATAATAATTAGAAATTAGCAGTACTGGAGCTTTCAGACTTACTGAGAGCAATATAGAATGTATAAAGTGTATCTAACATCTCTAGGTTAATGTCTAGAATTCTACTGTCCCTATTTTTCACCATTTTTCTACAAAACAGACTACCAATCACTCTTTTGCTCCTTCTCTTTCTTTTTAGCAGTTGAGACAAATAGAATCAGCACTTATAATTTCTTTTCCTCCAGGTAGCTCTGCTGTTTGAATCACCATCGAAAATAATTACAGTATCAACCTTAAGATTCAAAAGGAGAAGGGAAAGAACCCTTTGCCTCTGTGTTCTTCAGTTGGAGCCAACACATCAAGCCAAATTACCTTCTCATTTACACATGGGCAATTCCTCTGAAAACAATTTGGTGTTATGGGTGTAGCTGTAAGGGAATTTGGCACAATAGTTTGTGACAGTGATATTGCAAAAGGCTCTGAAATATTTTGGAGCCATGTAGCAGTGTCATAGTTTTTACAGAGTGTCCTGGTTTCAGCAGGGATAGAGTTAATTTCTTTTCTAGTAGCTGGTACAGTGTTTTGGATTTAGGATGAGAACAAAGTTGATAAGGCACCGATGTTTTAGTTGTTGCTAGGTAATGCTTACACTAGCCAAGGACTTTTCAGCTTCCCATGTTCTACCGACTGAGAAGGCTGAAGGTGCACAAGAAG
>NW_008794089.1:3151485-3167999 GCF_000699145.1 Aptenodytes forsteri
ACAGAGAAATTGAATTGATTCTCTCATACTGCAGACTCTACTGTAGGCTTTAGACGGTACTTTAAGTTCAGGACCAATTTTGTGTGGTCTGTATAGTCCTGTACCATATGACAGCAGGGAAAAAATCTATCAGGACTTACAATACATTTTTTACAAGATATTAGCCATCTGTAGTGCACTGTAGGGTTTCACATGATTAACAGATACATGTGGCTACTAGGTCATCACTTATTTCAGCATTCAACTAAACTAAAGTACAACAGATTTTAGAATGCCTTTTGTCTGTATTTGTAACAGCCCATGGTGCCAGGAATTCACAGGACCTCCTTGAACAGGGATGCATTGTAAATCATAGAGTGCAGTCTCCACTTAAATAAAGTGAAATGAATTGCAATGTTACAAGGCTGCAGTACTTCACAAAATATAGATGAAATCAGGTCAGAACAAATTAAGCATTGACATGAATTATTTAATTTTCAAAGCTTTTGTTGCACTAATACGATATGTGATCATGTGCCCTGCAATAACAGATTTACTGGCGCTTCCTAGCTCAAGAAATGTGTAGCAAGTGAGGGGGAAAGTAAGATTTCTCTAGCATGTACTATCCAGATCTGTTCAAATATTTGAAAAGCCATCATGGTTATATTCTTCTAAGATATGGTGAGAAAACACTTGCATACTGCATTTGCGATGTTTCCTTTTTCTGGAAGTGACTCATGTGCTACTCTGTAGGACCTGTCATTGCAACATACCAAACAAACACAGGCCAAACCCATAGACACCTTCAGGGCTTGCTTTTAGATGTATACAGTCTTTCAGCAAAGGACATATTTTAGAAAGGTTTCACTTCCAAAGCCCCTGGATTGGGTGCAGGTCTCCAGATGTGGGCACTGGGGAGCTGCAGGGGTGGCCTCTGTGAGGATAGACCAGGGGCTGCCCCATGCTGGACACAGCTGGCTGCAACAACCCCACCACAGGACACAGCTGAGCACATCAGCCACTGTCAGGTGTGGGAAAACATATTTAAGAAAGGTCACAAAATACCAGAGAGAAAAGCAAACAGGGAGAGAACAGAGAGAGGAGGGAATAAAGGAGAAATAACATCAGGAACACCAACGTCAGAGGAGGAAGAGAAGAAGGAGGTACTCCTCAGGAGGGACTGAATGTAACTTGTGCTGATAACAAGTTGGGAGGAGAGGTGTCTGGAGTGGAGTCAAGCCGGGGGAGGGAGGAGGGGTGTGTTCTCCCTAAGTGTTTGTAATGTTTGTTTCCTGTTTTTGTTTCCCAATACCTGAACCAGTAATTGAACATTTACATTAATTGGCAATACATTAAATTAAATTCCCCAAGTTGAGTCTGTTTTGCTCGTGACAGTAACTGGTAGGTGATCTCCCTGTCTTTATTTCAACCCACAATTCTTGCTGTCTTGTTTTTCTCTACTGTGGAGGAGAAGAGAGAGCAAGCAGATGTATGGGTGCTTGGCTGTCAGCCACCATTTTATGCTTTGGAGTGCCTCCCTCATTTTATAATTCTTCATCATTGTGATTACAGTACAGTTTTTCTCCCTTTAGAGGTACCTCTCTAAACAAGTTCATTCACAATCTAAAAGTGGGGAAAATTTTTTGCCTGTTGATGGACACTAGTTTTCTAACTGAGGTCCGAGGTGATGCTCATGCTCTCTGAAGGGCTGACAAGCAATACACACCACCTAACTTACCTTTCAGTTGCACCTCCCAACCAATTTATATCATGACACCCAAAACCAAGGTCAAGGTGGCACTAATATTACATTCCAGCTGTGGACAGTTATGATTTTCAAAGCTTCCTCGCATACTGTGACTCATTCAAAAAAATCCTACAAAGTATATAATAACTACTAACTTCACCTTGTGTTTAATGGTTATATTAGTAATTCTATCCAGATTCTTTTTTTCATTTTATTAATTTTTTTCTTTTTAATGACATCTTCCAGTTAAATTAATCTGCAGTTCTTATAATCCCAGAGAACAGCAGAAGACAGAGAAATGCTGAAGGCTATTCACTGGGAAACAATGGCTAGTTATTTTTTGAAGGTTTGTAGAACAGACAATCACAAGCCCTTTCTCAGATATTCATAGGTGGACAGAGGTAGGGTTTAAGGGCATCAAATAGACTTAGAAACACAAGTTCCATTAACTTCCAAAACTTGGAGTTTTAGGCCCCAAACAGCCTACAGCATAGATTATTCAACGGTCTAAGGGGCAGAGACTGATGCTGGCCACATCACTGATGTGCCTATGTGGTAATAATAATATCCTGCAAGTCAGGATACATTAGCTCAGGTGTGGCAGGTCAATAATTGCTATATTGCTCTCAGACCTAAGCTGGCTACTCTGTAAAGAACATTACTACATGGATATAGCTGGGTTAGCTTTCTGTGTCAAGCTGAATTATATAGGGTGTAGCCTTCTGAAAACAGGATTCAAGGAATTGTGAGAATGTTACATTATTTTATTCATGCTTTTTACAAGACAAAATTTTGCCTTAAATGACCATGACAAGTGCCTTCTAACTTGAATTCATTGGTAGGCAGCCATTCCCAAGATGATTAGAGATTGGAGGTCTAGCGTTTTTTATAGAGTTTGAAAATAATATTTAGACCTGAAGTTTTGCTCTCTCCTTTCCTCTCTCCCCTTCTCTACTCTCTCTCTCTGTCTCCATCTCCACTCTCTGCAGTTTTACAGGTTCTAATAACTGAAAAGGTAATCCCCAAGAGAAAATAGTCTATTTCCCTTCTATTTTTCTCACTTCCTTACTCTTTTTTTCAGCTTTTATCTAGACACTGCTACCCAGCCACCAAAGACTAGAGAGTGACCAATACGGTCCTTTGACTTACAGTGATAGGTGCAGTTTCCTCGCCAGGTTATTACCCTAGAGGTAACTCTCTATTAGCCCTTACTTCTTTATCTGTGCTCCACTGAACTTTCATCTGTGTTGTCCTAAATTGTCACATTAACACTTTTTTGAAGATGAATTTGCTGAAGACTCAATCCTGCATTCAAACAAAACAACATGCATTTTTTCATAGTTTTTTTTCCTTTACAGGAAATATTTATTTTCACCTTCTGACCACATCTGAAAGCCTTTTCCAAGACTGGCCATTCCACTGGCAAAAACTGAAAATTCTGTTAGAATAGTCAGTCACCCATTTCTCATTTTCATTGTGTTTATTTCCTCTTTTCACTGATTAGAAAAATTAGTCAGAGGATAATGGTTCCACAGTTGGTCTACACAGTACTATTCTAATTTCCAGTTTTCATTTTTCTTGAATTTATTTTGCCATTTGAATTCAAATTTTGCAGGGTTTTTTGTTTGTTTGTTTTGTTAGAATCTTATCTAGAATAAATGCGTACACTGGTGGTTCCAGTATAATAAAAAGAAAATGCGTAGTGCTGGTTCCAGTATAATAAAAAGTAAAACTGTTCCACTGGAAATATCACTGTATGTTGCTTCTAAGATGATGCCATATCTGAAGAATTACATTGAGAAGGGGAAGGCGATCAGATTTGTTCTAAATGAGTAATACAAGATTGTAGTGGCCTCAGACAAGGCACCCAAATTATGAGAGAGATGAATTAATATGTACCGTAAAGTGCTGGGAACAAAAATAAATTTAAAACTGTTCCACTGGAAATATCACTGTATGTTGCTTCTAAGATGATGCCATATCTGAAGAATTACATTGAGAAGGGGAAGGCGATCAGATTTGTTCTAAATGAGTAATACAAGATTGTAGTGGCCTCAGACAAGGCACCCAAATTATGAGAGAGATGAATTAATATGTACCGTAAAGTGCTGGGAACAAAAATAAATTAATTCACTGAAGGTAACCACAATAGGACAGCTAGTTTTGTGACATAGATTCTTTAAATTCTTTTGGATCCTCCATATGTCCTATTCAGAATTCTTTCCTTGCTCTACTGGTATCTCTATCTCTCTTTTAAATTTAGTTTGGAGTTTTAAATATGTTCTTCTGGAAAAAGGTTGATGTTGCTGTTTAATAGGTTATGAATTTGCCTGGAATTCTCAGGCTCTGAACACAGCCATATCAACCCCACCCAATGAATTTGTTTACACTGATAAGTAGGTATGTTGTCTAATATTAGACAGGAAGACTTCTTGTGGTAGGCTAGCTTTGGCAAACAACCAAATGCCCACCCAACCACTCACTCAATCTCCCTCCTCATCAGGATATGGGGAGAAAATGGGATGAAAAACCTCATGGGTTGATATAAAGACAGGGACATTGCTTACCACTTACTATCGCAGGCAAAACAGGTTTAACTTGGGGAAAATTGACTTTAATTTACTATCAATTAAAATAGATACAGCTGTGTCCTGCAGTGGGTCCGTTGGAGCTGTCTGGAACTGGCTGTGTCCAGCATGGGGCAGTGCCAGCCTCTGCTCACAGACAGCCCTGCAGCCCCCCCTGCCAGCACCTGGGCACCAGCACCTAACACACTTCAGTCTGTAAGTACATAATGCTGTTACAGTGCCTTTGTCCAATCCTTTGATGCCAAGTTTCCTGACCAGCCTCACTGCTTTCAGCATGAAATGCACTCAGGAGTGCCCTGAGAACAAAGCCCTGTGGGAAAGCTAGGGGAAAACTTTGCTGGACAAGCCTGATCTAGACAGTGTGAGCTGACCCTTCTACAACATTTTTTGTGGCCCAGACACAGTGCCCGGTCTTCTTATTTACTGGTCTGACTACCTTAATACCTCAGCAGCAAGATACATGTCTAAAAGAGCCTCCTGGCACCCTACAGGCATCCCATGCCAGATTCACACTATGAAAGGATAATGCATAAAGCTGTAATGAAAGCGTGATGGCACCTCATCCCCTCAATGATTAGCAGAGAACACCGTGGGTGGACTAGAACAGCTGCAGCATTCACAAGCCTCCCCTATCCCCAGTTTCTTCACTTTCAAAGAAAACACCTTCCTTTGGATCCTGCCAACAATTCTAGCTAGCCATGTCAAAGGCTGGGATGGTGGGGCATGTCTTGCTACCCCTAATTCTTCACTTATAGGTACACAGAATTGTTTAGTTGTTTGCCATGTGATGCAATGGGGGGCCATTCGGAGTAATCTAAGAGAACCCTTCCTGTCATCCTGTCCTTATGACAGCAACTTTTGAAAAATGATATAGAACTGCATGCTTAGTTCCTGCAGACTTGCATGCACACACTTGACACATGAGTGAGATAAATATTATTCCAGACAAGAAGCTGAGAAAGAACGAACCTGCAATCTTAATTATGTTGTTTGGACCAGGCACAAGGGTGCCTTGCTTATTGATTATGCTTCTGTATTGATTTCCCACATGAGCTGTGACAATTCAGTTTACAAAAAAATGTTTTATATTTTCTTCATTATAAAGTATTATGTATTCAATGTACAAAGCATGTCTTTAAGAGAAAAACTGGTATAACTTACTATTCACTTCCTCTGTAAAAGGTCAGCTGGGTATCTAAGACACTGCAGTTCTATCAGTAGAAAGGAACTGGATACCCCGCGTGTAACTTCAGACATGGGCACTTTAGTTACCTTCCTTCAAATTATGTAAAGTCTTATTTATAAAGAAATAGAACCTACAGCTGGGCATATGCACTCTTTTATTATAGTCTGTGTGTCCTGTCATCAAATTAAAGCCCTACAGTTATATGTTAATGTTTTGTCCCCTGACAGAGTTCACAATGTAACTGTATACTCACAAACCTTACATATTGAGCTCATAGCAAATACATTCCTGACTGGCTGGTCTTTCCAGCCTTTCTGCCTTTCCTGCCACAGTAAGTCTGACATTAACACCTCCTAAAAAAATTTAAAAAAATCAATGGGGTATGGTTCCATTATCCGACTCCAAGAAACAATGTAAGAAGAACATGATTTCATTTCCACTATGTTTTGGTAAAGGCTGGTATCTGTGTTGATTCTTTCTGTCAAAGGTTCTGTTCACATAAATCTAAAAAGGGACATGAATCCTTTATTTTGTAGGTTCTTTCCCTCCCCTAAAGCCTCATTTTGGATTTTACAATTCTAGATGTGCTTCAATTATTCTGTTCCCCTTATCCTACATGCAGGGGATGGTTATGGATGCTGTGGCTAATTAACAATCTAAACGCACAAATGTCTCCTTGAAAACAAGATCTGGCACTAGATTAAATGAACATTCTGATTGCTCATTAAATGCAGTAGTTTCTCTGCAAGTTGGGTAATACTAACAAGGCACTCATTTTTTTTGCCTCCTGTTTCCTCCTTCCTCACCATTTTTGTAGGCAAATTTTTCCCCTTTTCCTCAAGAAGCACTTAAAGATAGCTTTATTTTTCTCAGTGTGTTTTCCTGATACACCCTCTCTACTTCTGTACCTTCACTGCACTGCAGTGCTCACGTAGAGCCAAGGACTGTGGAAGAACACACTTTCCAAGGCCTTCTTAGTGACACTGTCTTGGCTCACAGATGGAGCAAGTTTAGTTAGCATTTCAGGTGACAGGCTGTCCCAGGACAAACAGGTAATAGGTTCAGTCTCACAGTGTCTTATAAGGTAGATACAAGTTTGCTTACTCTTAATACGCTACTCTTTACAAATATAGTGAAGCCTTGTCTCAGAGGGCCACCTTTAAGATGGAGCTTACTGCTTTTGCTTTGGGTAAAGTTACTTTAAAAGACTTCTTTAGATTGTATACGCTAATTAGCATTGTCTGAGGTATTGAGCAATTGATGGAAACCATCATACTTCCATGAGGGGTAATTTCCTTATCCCTATATAAAGCTTTGTTAGTATTTCTTGTAAGAGTTGCTTGCCTGGAAACCCCTGAAAAGTCTGGAGAAGTAAGAAGATAAATTTGTTAGCTCAGCTACATCTCAACCTGTGTCTAGCTTAGGGAATATGTCATACCTTTGAGAGCTGATGTTCCTCATTGAAAGTCTGATTTTAATTTTGTACCCATAGACACTTTAACAACATGTAGTGCTATCTAACTCGTATTTTTGATTGTAGCTACATAAAACATGTCTGCAATATAAAAGTGATCTTACTTATATAAATATGAACTCATGATGCATAAATATGAAAATTTTGAAAACAAAAATATTGTATGTTAGTTCTATGTTATGCTCATGACACAAAGAAATCTGCCCCTTTTAAGTTTGTTTTGGCCTTCAAGCAACAAAGCACTTAAGTAAAGGCTTAACTGTCTTTGAAAGATGATTTTAAATGTTAAGTGAAAAATGAACTTTATAAACCCTGGATCAAAATTTATTTCTGTATAATCCAATTGTCTGTAAAGGTTATGAGAAATGAATGTAGCATTATTATTTTTGGATATAATGAAAATTTTAGTAGAAAAATTTGAAATTAGCACCATTATAATTTATAATTGAATATTTTTGCAGGAAATTCATATGCCAACAGTGGTATTGAGAAGATACTAATTTAATAAGTATTTCTTGAAAAACACAAATTATATTATCACAAAGTAAAATTACATGTATGTATGACTATTAACTAGTAATAATTTATATATAATACTGATGTTGGTATTTAAAAACATGCTCTAACTTGTCCTTTCCTGTTGTAAGAGATTATGTTGCTTTTGTCTACTGTGATTAAATGCCACTGTTTTCTCTGAGCTATACTGTCTATCACACATTTTATGAAGACAAAATCCGATCAAGTACTGAATAAATTAGAACATTCTGTCTATTCCACTTCTTTGAATTAATTGTAAAAAACTGGCTTAATATCAAACTTTCAGTAATTAAAATCTGGTTAGTAGAAAAAGTCACTCTTGTGTTTCCCAGTTTTACACAACATTTCTGATTTTTCAAGTCACTGGGGGATGGGCTGAGGTAAATGCCGAGATCAATCCCTTTTCAGAATATGACCAAGTGAGTGTGGGAAATCTCTCAAGAGCAGTGAAGTCATTAAAATACATTAACATTAACATAATACTAAAAATTGGAAGATTTCCAGTTATTACACTTTTCCTTTTTCACTTAGAAGAGGGTAATTAAAAGCATGAGCAAAAGTGGGAAGGAAAGGTCTCTCATATATGTGTATCACTTGTTCAACAGCAGGATCTGATCAAAATATGGTTTGAGTCTGATCAGAACATGGCTAAACTTATTTTCAGTCTCTTTTGTTAGAATTTTTGCCCATCTGGAGGGACATATGCTACAGAAATATTTGTCTAGCCATTCAACCTTCATTTTGACCAGGGTTTAAAATAAACTCACTGACAAGTATTTAAATTCTTAAAGCACAGAAGCCAGCAGTTTAGTTGTCACAAAAATAATTTGCTAGTCTTTACTTATAAAAAATGTCATTCATTTACTTTTTACTGTCTACACTGCCTCCATTGTAAGACAGATTATTTGGTGGGTACTTAATACTCTCTGCAGGGAAAAAGAGAATAACTAATTATACTTGTAGTAGACCACATAAGAAAAGGTTATATTGAGCAAACACCACTAAACACATTTCCTTTGAACAATACAGAGTGGATACCATATTCTGATCTCCCTTCACTTCTAATTAAAACTAGGCCCACTCTGGAAGCAAATACATACTTGCATCTATGCATACAGTAATATATATATTCTGTAACAGAAAAGTGTGGAATAATAGGAATAATAAAGAGAATTTTTTTACGTCTGAAATTCCAGTTAAAGTGATAATATTTCTGAGTGGAAGATTGAACACTATTTGCAGTCTGATTAAACAACAGACCAACAGTTTCTGTTTATATGAACTATAGAGGAGGTAATAATGTATATTGCTATAAATCTTTTTTATTTACATCAAAGTATATATGGAGACAGAAAATATGTCAGAGTGCATCCATAAGGGCAGTGTATTTGCCCACAGACTGGCCAGCTCTATCTAGAGAAGCACAAACGTAGCATTTGGGGTCAAATTCTCTTCAGGTGTAACACAGTGATATCAGGAAGGTTACTTCTTTGCAGCAGACAGCTTAACAGGTCTATCTAATATTACTTTCTCTCTTCCAGGTATTAGGTTTTTTTTTACCTATTTAAGAATAAATATGAAAGATTATTTGTTGTGACAGAATAACTATAGCATAGAGTAATTTATGTGGATTTATATGGAAAACTAACCATCATTTAAAAATTAATTTCACTGAATTATGTAAAAGTAATTTTATTTTGTTAAAAGTACATTTTAAAGCAAAGATCTATACCATATAATTTGAAATACACAACCTGAGACCTGATACTCATAATAAAACCGTAATGATTCAATTCTTAACTGAACCTGTTAGGTGTCTAAAGTCTGACAGGCAATCTTACACCTTTCTCTAATATATTATGATTCTGTGAATAACATTGTTTGCTTTTTAGGCATTTCCTTTAAAATCAAAACAGTTTTTCCCTTCATACATTTTCATCAAGACACAGTACAAACAATCTTTTTCTTCTTAGTTCTGATAAAAAAAAGGACTGTCAACAGACTTGCTTAATAAATAATAATTTCATACTCAGGAAATATATTAGCTGGCCACTTTACCTGTTTCAGATGTGCTTTCCTATCTGTACCCATTATATGACTGATCCTAATTTCCTCTCTGATGCATAAACTTGAGCATTTACCTACCTCTTAACCACAAACTAGCTTCAGTGTAAATAGTTTGATTTCTTTTTTTTAAGTGTTACCAGTGTAACACACATCTTCCACTCTATGCAAGTGTACAGACAACATAACAGTAGTTCTGCAGATACAAATTGTACATCGTTTCAGTGTTTGACAAGAGAGGCAGTAAGACAGGCTTTTTCTCATTGAAAACACCTTAATTTTCCTGACAATTCTTGTGGTAATGGTCACAGTTCTCATAAAATATTTATTAATTAGTTGCTAGATGGTTTGAGACAGTTAAGTATGAGTAATACTACAACTTGGAACAAGATTTTTCATTCTTAAGAATAAAACTGGTATCTACTAGATTCAGTAGGTGTTTACCACAAGAAACCAAAATGAAGCATAATATGAAGTATTAACAGAAGATGTACGTGTAGACTTCAGGAAATTTTAGTCTCTATCTTACCATAAGAAGTGACTATGAAAATGAATTAGTAATTGCAGAGGTTGTGGAGTTAATGGCTAAATGAGGACTTTGTAGGTAGAAAACAATCCTTAATTTTCTTAACTTGGAAAAAATTAAATTTAAACTTAGTCTTAGATGCTACTTTCCTTCTCTGAAAACCGAGTTTAAGGTCCAAAACAAGTTTTCAGATGAGCAGATAATAAACATTTTACATTCCAGAATCTGAAATTATTCATTACAAATTGGGCACACGATTAATCCAGCAGCTGCTTGGATCTTACTGAATCCTCTTTTCTGAAAATGTGTGTTTCATCCCTAATACTTACGTTTCACTTAGACAATCACCTGAGTCATTTTGTGCTATTTTTGCTCCTTGACTAGAGGAAATACACTTCTAAAAATTGTATTAGTGACTATAAAATGGCAAATGACAAATGATAAATGATAAAAAGTTTTGTTGGCACACAAAGGTCATAATTTACACATGAATTATTATTTATACATAGAACAAACATTCCACAGAAATTTGGGCGTATAAAAGACTCACAGATTTTAAATCTGGAAAGGACCTGTATTCAGGCAGGCTGACTCTTTGAACAGTATAGGCCAATATCCCTGCACTGATATTTTTATTCAACTAGTATATATCTTAAAGGGAAAGGAAAAGTCTGGTTTGTCTAGGAACAGAGAACCCATAAAAATGGCAGTGAGTTGTTCCACTAATTAGCTACCTCCTCTAAAAAAAAAGTACCTTGATTCTAATTTGAATTTGTCTAGCATCCCTTCCAGCCCTTGGACTTACAATTTTCCTTGCCAGGCTCAAATGCTATCACATTTCTATTCCCAGGAAGAAACTAGTAGGTTGTGGTCACATCCTTTAACTTTTTCTGTTAAGCTAAACATATTTAGTCCACAGATGCTCATGATAAATCATCGTTTTAGTCCTTTCATTCTCAGTATCAAATATAAGAATAATATAAATTTCTAAATCCTATATGAATTGGACATAGAAAACAAAGGAGCATCTTCCATAACACTGTTGTGCTAAGGACAAATATTCAGCTATTCATATATTGTGACTCCCAGATCTCACTATTTTCCGGAACAGAGTATGCCATCCTACATATCAGACCTATAAACTTGTAGAATGATGGAATGTGTGTGTGTGAGAGTGTGTGTGTGTGTGTGTGTCGTGGGGGTGTGGTGTGTGTGGTGTGTGTGTATACACACTGGTGGAATTACTTGGCTGTAGTGTTGATTGGCTGAGTTGATTATTCGCATGCTAGTCACCGCTTGTAATCAGAGTATGTTTTCTGAACATGTTCATTCTACTGCTGATCTAACTAGTCCATCTGCAGCAGTGTTAGATCTAGAATAGCAAAAATTGATTCTGTAAGTCAATCAGTCTGATTGTTCATGTCTACAGTCATCAGGTAAAGCTTAAATTTCGCTCCTCTCCTGGAATACATTTGAGAGGGATTTGATTAGTTACTAATAAAAGCTTTTGTCCATAGAGAAATTGTGACATTCCTGCACTTCCAAATAGCAGGCACAATCTAAACCTGATGGCTAAATATGAGTAAGGAGGAAATGTACACACGGTTTTACACCAGTGACTGACTGAAGATCTCAAGTTAGGAATAGTTTTCTTATTTAGTCAGCTGGGAGAAATAGCTTTCATCAAGGATTGATTTAGCTTATTTAAGATATGAATTGCATCATGGAGTTTCTTATTTCCCTGTATTCCCCAATTTCCACTTCAAAATTATTCTTAGCTGATGTTAACAAGTATAGCTGTACAGACAATGTAATGCTTTTCAGCTATTCAGTATATGTTATAAATTCTTTTATTTCAAGGAATATGTGGAAACACCAATTTTTTTTGGTAGTATTTAGGAATAAGTTGCCACATTCATGTCTGAAATACAAGAGAATGGTTTCCATGTCCAACAATAATTCTCGGGGGCTTTAATTACCTACATTTGAACAGATTCACACACAGAAACAGACAGACTTCACTTTGGGACAATCAAACTTCTTTTTTTTTTTAATCTTGATGTTTTTATTAAAAAAAAAAATTACCATATAGAAGTCTAAATTTTAAAATGATCTGAAAATGAAAATTGGGACCTTTTCCCCATGATGTTTTTATTAAAAAAAAAAATTACCATATAGAAGTCTAAATTTTAAAATGATCTGAAAATGAAAATTGGGACCTTTTCCCAATCACAGAAGAATATTCATGTTTAATTTTTGGATGGAAACACCTGATGTGTTGAAAATTACTTTTTTCTCAGAAATTGAGGTTTTTCATGAATTGGTATTTTCTTTTGAAAAAGTCACAAGAAATTACTGACTGCTGTAATCTGCATTGTTCTCATATTAGTAAGAAAAAGATTCCCAGATCATGGTGATCAGTGGAATATTTTTAAGTTGTCACTGAACTGAAAACATTATTTTTATTAAAAATCCCATTTGACTCTTACAATTGTATCCTATACTATTTTTTAAAAGGCCAGGTTACCAGGGAAAAGTGGTAGCACTAGTGACAGGAACTGACATATTTGAATGAAACAGGCAAGATTCTGAGTATGCAAGCTCTTCTTCAGGCCTGAAGCAGAAACAGAAAATCTCATTTTTTTCACTAGCTGGGAGCACTCATGTTCCAAAAAATCCACACCTATTCCGGGTTCATGAGTTTTAGTTTCCAGAAGAGCTAAACTTTTTAAATTTTAGGCTTGTTTTGCAAGGGTTTTTTGTAGGTCTCCTTTGAGACTCTGAACTAACAGGTTAAAGAAGGAGGATTGCTTTGAAAACCATAATGTCTCCTAGTGACTGGTCCTATCACAGTTCCCTGAATGAGTATGTTCTGGTTCAGCCATTGTTTTAGTTTCATCCACCCAAGCTGCAAAAGCCTGTGGAGCATGGGACAAAATGTATCACATTGCGGGGTGTGCATGTGGAGAAACTGTGATTAAGTAATGGGTTTGAATTTGCAGGTTGCATTTTTCACACTGGCATGGTCAGTTGGTGTTTGTAGGTCTGCTTAAATTTGAATGCAACGATGTGTTCATTTTTCAGAGAATTTTTTTTACAATATGATCATCTTCTAGCATACTTTGTGATTATTTGTGGAAGTTTCTACTTTCTTTGATTCTTAAATACTCATCACTATATTACTATTACTAATATAATTACTGCAGTCTTTATAATAGAAGGATTCTAGTAACATTTTCCACTTTTATCAGCATGTATTATGGATCAGAATCCTGCTAAATCTAAGAATCTTTGTCTCATAACAAATTCTGACTTTTAATTTGTTTAATTAAGGTAGATGCTAGCAGTCCTGAATAAGAATGAAAATCTTAAATCTCTTAGAGGAGACATTTTTAGAAGAAGAAAAACCCTAGAGGCCTTATCAAAATTCTGCACTTCAATAAAAAAAAATATTTAGAGTTTATTTCCTAAATTAAGTGCTTTCAAAACTTTAATTCCATTTTTTACAAAACTCTCATATTCTCAAGGAACATTCTAATCCTGTTGATCCAGCATTAAAAATTCTTGCCTCCAATAACAGTCATCCTGATCTACATATGCATATAGCATCATACTGGTAGTCAGAATTCAAACTACTAGTGGCTGCATAAGAGCTAGTATCAAATCTTTAACATCCGGTATTCTCTGATAGCAATACAAATCCAAATAATTGTTTATTACAGTGGTGTAAACTCTGTTTTTTCCATATATTGCTACCTATCAGGCCCATTCAAAGGCTCTGATCCTCATTTAATGCACCAGTCCCTCAACATCTGTGATTTTTTAAAATATTCCATTCTATTGGTTTATTTCATTCCACATAACCCATAAACACGCATCAGCAACAGAACTCTGTTTACCACAGTGAAAACATCTCCATAAATAGCAGTGGTATCTGTGCAACTGGAAGAAGAACAAGGTGAGTGGATTTCAACTCTGGATTTCAACTCTGAACATTAATATACCATTTTGCCTGCTTCCTTGTGCTACCATCCGTTCCTTACTACACTACTAATGATAATGGCAATGACAATAAAGACTTACTGTCAGCCATCTGTATGGTCTTCATCTGTAACACAATTCATTTTAAAAATTACTTTAGAACATTTGGGAACACTAGCTTTTAGGTTCTGATCTTGAAAATAGTTTTGTTCGTGCTTGGATTGATTCACTTGTAATCCTATTGCAGTCACTGACACTACTCATGCGAATACAAATACTTGAGTGCTGCATTGCCTCCAGGAAAAGTATAGGTCTTTAGGAGTGATTCTCTCTTTACACCAGTTTTCTATCTTCATGAAATCATTTTTCTCAACAGTTTTTCATCATTTATAATGGTGTAAAATGAGAAGAATCTAACTCCTTGGCCAGATCTTCAGAGACATAGTTCCATTGACTTCAAAACCAATTTACTGTACCTGAGGATGTGGTTCTATATATTTTTTCTCTCTAAGCCGGAGAGTTATTTACATTTTCACCTCTTACTTGTGAACATGAAGTGTTTCATATTGCTTGTCTTAGATGACCAGGCTGACCTTTTTTGCTCCTATTTATTCTATAACATCATGAAACACATACATCAGTTTCAACTTGTTAAAAGTATTAAGAACTTCCTCCCTTTTTGCCTGCTGAGCAGAAGTATTCTGTATTTTATGATAATACATCGAAAGAGTTTGGGATCCCAAAGTGATATCTGCAATTGTTCCTACTTCTAGTTCCAATTCAAGCTGCAATTCTCCCATCTTTTTTTTACCTTCACAAAACATTTTCCTTTCCCAAAATAAGATTTATAATATTGCTCTGTTTTTTCACTCTTACTAATTGGTTAACACCATACTTTATAGTTCTAATAAAAACACAGCTGCTTCCATATTACATGTTTGGACACTTTTTATAGGGGGAAGAAACTTAAATAAAGATGAATTGAAAGAAAGTGGAAATTAAGTTTAATTACCACCACCAGAACAAACCACTTAAAGAATTATAGCACTTCAGTATAGATTTTGTGAGCACTGCAGACAATAGGAATTTTTCCACTGACTTTAACAGCATTTGGATTTGGTCCCTGAAACTCAATTACTTGTATTGCAGAAGGACAACCAAAGCAAGGGCAAGCGTACTCCCCTGATCAATGGTGCCTGTGGGCATTACAACACATACTAGAATATTTTTATGTTACGTATGTGCTCACAGTTAGGGACACACATAAGCTTACTTCCCTTATTTGGGGACCGTAAGTACCTTTAGTCAATGTTCAGAGGCAGGTGAAGCCATGATAAAATATCTGGAAAAATATGCCTCCAGCAGCATTTTCAGCACAGCCCATCCAAACACTACCCTAAGGAATGTAAATGGGTAACAGCTGTTTACTTTAAATAAATAGGCTTTAAACCACCTAGCTTGGCAACTGGATAGTGATACAACTTTGGCAAATTGACAACTAGCAGAATCTGCAAAACGTGTTGAGAAAACTGGCTAAATACCTGGATGGCTCTTCTACTGTGGGTTTTGCGTTCTGTTAGGGCCTACCTAAAGTGAACATACTTCCTGTTTTGCTGAACTGGGGAATGGGTCCCACAGACCGCATAGGAACTGAAAGACCATCATAAGGCTTAAATTTTGGAGTTATTTTGTCCTGTTCATACTCTTTCCCCTCCAAAACTTCCCTCTGATGAATAAATATCATTGGTGAAAAGTAAGTATTTGTCCTCAGTTTTTAAAATTCAGGTGCTGCCACCAAGCAGATGGCAAGCAGCTTCTACTGCTTTTTTTTCACTTCCTCCCTAGGGCAGAGGGAGCATTGTTGAAATACATTTGAGCATTTCTGCTTGAAATTATGTAGGAAAACATTCTTTTTTGGGAAGACATATTTGCCTACAGTCGAGATTATAATAGCAGCTTCAGGAAAGGATGAGGGAGAGAGGAAATACTTTTCAGTTGTTGAAATGTTGCCAAGACTATTCTTTCTAAATTCGTAACTTTGTCTGTATGAGATGTCAGTCATGATGTTCTATGGAAGAACATTAAAACGCACTTTTGATTAATTGATGCACAAATTACTTCCTATTTGATCTGTAGGCATTAAATTTAATTCTAATGCACTTTCGGTGACTCTGGGACTGTTATATGAATTTGGAATGAATTTAGCCTTTATGTTTTAATTTGCTCAGCCACCTTATCTAAATAGAATATTCTAAGGTTTTGAACAGCTGAAATACTACTAGTAATTCTTATCTCCAATTTAAATACTCCTGAAATTGCTTCAGGGTAGAAAGGCTCTACAGAGGGACCTGGACAGGCTGGATCGATGGGCCCAGGCCAGCTGCATGAGGTTCAACAAGGCCAAGTGCTGGGTCCTGCACTTGGGTCACAAC
>NW_008794089.1:3168253-3179343 GCF_000699145.1 Aptenodytes forsteri
GAGAAAAGGAGGCTGAGGGGAGACCTCATCGCTCTCTACAACTACCTGAAAGGAGGTTGTAGCGAGGTGGGTGTCGGTCTCTTCTCCCAAGTAACTAGTGATAGGACAAGAGGAAATGGCCTCAAGTTGTGCCAGGGGAGGCTTAGATTGGATATTAGGAAAAATTTCTTCACCGAAAGGGTCGTCAAACATTATAACAGGCTGCCCAGGGAAGCGGTTGAGTCCCCATCCCTGGAGGTATTTAAAAGCTGTGTAGATGTGGTGCCTAGGGACATGGTTTAGTGGTGGACTTGGCAGTACTAGGTTAATGGTTGGACTCGATGATCTTAGAGGTCTTTTCCAACCTAAATGTTTCTATGATTCTATGATTGTATGAAATCAATGTAAAGAGAAAGTAAGCTTCCTCTTTGATTGAACAAATGTGTTTTCCTGCTTCTGATCTCTGGACAGTAAGTTAATGTTGTTGCCTCATCAATTTTTTGTAACATACAGTATGTTGTTCAGTAATACGCTACTGAGAATGCAGCTGAAACGTAATTGATATTCTTTTCTGCACGTTAAGAACAGTTTCCTAAGAATGTTTTGATTTAAAAATAAATGGAAATTTGTACAGCAATGTAAAGATGATTTACATACTGCTTTCTGCTGTAAATAGCTCATTTGAAAGTATACAAAATGGCCTGTTTTAGAAGCAGAATGCTCTTGTCTTGCAATATTGCATATATACAATCCTACATTCAACGCAGGGAAAACCTGTCTAGATATTCATATCACTTTCAGCACCGTAAGAGCTGAACACCTTATTTTCTGTCAACATGTCAGATCCTGATATCTCGATCAGATTTTACTCACTTCATAGTGGGCCACTCCATTACCACTTGAGGAATTAAAATGTTGGATAAAATGAAGTCACTATCTATATTTTTGTCGTTAATAATAACAATAATTTAAATTTTGAAACCCTGATTATTTTTACTCACTTTCTATTTAAGCAAAATCCCTGCTGAAAACAAAGATTTGTTTGACTAAAGCTTTCAAAATTTTTCCATTTTAAACATCCTTTTCCATATTTTTTCCTTCCCAAATTTTATATATTTTCTGACTTCATAACCTTCTTTTATAAGGACAAGCTTAACACATCTTTCTTACTCTTAGTTTGCTTAGTTTATATTAAGGGGAAATTCTCACTGAACACTGTAGAAAATACATTTATTCATAATATATTACGGTTTGGGACAACTGTTAGAACCGATATCTTATCCAATGGGTTAGTTTCATTCATCCTTGTAACTTGCAAAAAATTAGAGAAGTCTGTTAATGACATACAAAAACACATTCCCATGACATCTGGGCTTATTGTCGTCTTAGTGGGTACATTTTTCATATACTTTATTATCTTATTTGCCTGAGATCTGGCAGCCATTTGCATCTTAGAGGCCTTGCATAAATCTATAGCTACTATCCATATTATCAGAAACTATTTTTCTAGAGACTAATCCACAATGTTGAGGTTAATGAATAGTTCAGTGCAAAGTATAGATTACATATTTGATTATGTTTGATGATGCCAATACATTACCTCTAGGACACCCTATGCATTGCCATAACATCCAGAAATAATATCTGTAATATTTGTTTTTGTTAACTACAGTAGCTTAGAATTCTCATTACATATGCAAAGTATACATTGCCATGAAAATTCACCAAAAACATCATCTGTGCTCACCTGCTATGCTTATGCTTTTTACCAAGAGTCAGACTAAATGTTTACCATGGTCCTCATGTACTTAAATCATCTCCTTCTATGCAAAGTACATGCATATGTCAATTGATAACTGTAAAAATTATTGTTAATAGTCATAAGCATTTCAGAGAAATAAAACCTCTGCCAGGTTTTTAGCCTTACTCTACTAGACACAATTCCATACGAAGAAGTAATTCATATGGAAAAATGTTTACATGTAGATAATATATAAGTAAATGCTTGTGGAGATTTTAACTGGTAGCAAAATACAAATAATATCAAGTAGAAGCCAAGTAATTACTTATGAAGCAATCCCACGTAATCCTCAAATCCCTCACAGGCTTGCACTCTACTTCTTTCAAGTCTGTAGGGGGGAAATTGTACTTTTTTCAAGTCAAATTAACTTATTTGGTTAGATATTATTCAAAACATATTCCATATATTTGAAGTGTTACAGACTCTATTTAACTTAAACTAAAACAAAACACTGTTTTTGCCACATATACAGGACCTTACTGAGAGGCAAAACTTTTTAGCCAAATTGTTTCTCCGCCATCAGAATTCAGTTAATGACATATGACTATAGCTCACAGTGTTATTTCCATGGTCAGCGCTACATCTGTACTATGTAGGCTACCTCTATATCTCTACTACAAAGATTTGGGATCAGCCCAGTGTTTTTATATGATGTTTTATATTTCTGTCATTCAAATCCTGAGTAAAATAAGACTTAACTTCTTCTTTTGGCCTCTAGCTTCTGAGGCAAATCATTTATTTTGCTCTTAGTCATGTCATGCACCATGACACCGAGCACAATATTCTTATTCTTTCATCAGTTCACACATACACACAGAAATAGTATATAGCACATCTTATTCACATTGACAGGATAGCACCAGCAAGGACTAAACTTGTGACATCTGGCAGTCATCCACTGAAGTTAAAGTCTTAGTTCTTTTACCCAAGACTTGAGTATACAATACGGTATAAATGATATGGTTAACATTAGTGCTGGAGAAATACCACACTGGGAATGGTCTTTGTGTAGATATATTTCTATAGGAATTTGGTGTACAAGCTAACTCATGAAAACCACAAAGACCATATCCTACTGCCACAGAAAACAGATTTACTATTTGCAAAGAGCTATAGCTAACCAAGGAATGCCAAAGTCACCTTTAAATCAACAGCTTTAGAGAAGTGTAAATTACAATTTTAATGTAAAAATTATTCCAATTAATCACCATGTAATAAATAAGCTATCAACCCTAAATAGTATGTTCTAGCTTTTCTCTAATGAACCATCTCTTGTTGCTTACACATAGTGTTTGACTAGGAATAAAATACTGTGCTTTAAAGAAAAAAACAACCATCTTTCTGATAATGACCTAGCTCCTCAGGAAAATAAGAAGATTCATATTTTTTTCAGAACATAAATACAGACTTCATCAAAGAAGTACAGAGTTCTTGCCTAGTACAAACTCCAGCTTTTCCCTGTCTGGGCCCTTTTTCATGTACTGTTTGTTCACAAGGCTTTGGAACTTCATAAACTCCAAGCTCAGAGACTCCTGAAGCTACTTCAGCCCTCTTGGACTTGTTTTAAAAATCTTCAGAAGTTTTGGGGAAAGAGGATTTGCCCATGCCTGTATCAGGTATCCTAGCACAAAGGCTAACGGCTTCCTGGAAGTGTAATGTACTGCGTTATAATAGCCTCTCTATTCTGTAATTTATGTACCTATTTGGGAAGGTGGTAAAGGGAAGAACAAGAAAATCCTAGGAATAGAAGGACTGATTGTAACGATTCCAAATCTGAGGTCCGTGCCCTAAAGCACATCGAGCAACACAGTGTAGAGTTTCTGACTAATGCAGGTCACTGGGAGATCCTCTCTGTAATTAGAATCATGGAGGAACAGCTAAAAACTCTCAGGGACTGTATGCTGTGTGTTTGGCACTGCCAATATAAATTGCTACGATCTGGTGGATGTAACACTTCTCTGACAAAAACCTGAGAAAACTGAGTTTCCCTGCTGCACTAAGATCCCTCTTAATATTAGACAACCTTTGAGACAAAGCAGAAGTGAAAATTAATCTAGAATACATAAATGACAGCCTTAAGAAATTAGTTTCAATATTTGGAGAGATATATTGCAAAACAAAAACTATAGTATGCTTTGTAGTTACTTTTTGGTGTGATTGAACAGGATGCTCCTCTTGGTAGTACCCCTCTCAGCTCATTCTTGCTCTTGCATGTAGTACTTCATTTGCTTAGCATTGTCTATACATTTGTATTTAAGCTGTAAGTTGGATAGTTAGATGATCCATGTAAAAATAACTTTTGCAGATTTTTTTTTTTCCTTTAATCATAATAATTTTCCTGATCTCGTTTACAGTGGAGTCCCACAGGCACTGCATTGGCCCAGTGAGGTGCCGTGTACAGTTGTGGGAGTGTGAGAATGAGTGGCTGGCACATGGAGAGCCAGAACTTCTTAAACTGGCTTTGCCACCTTATAGAACATTCCTGATACTGCAGGCTTCACCCTGATTTTGCTTCAAGGCGTTTTCTGTGTTTGTTCACCCAACAGATTCTGAAGCCAAGTTAACTGAGAATAGTTTATATAGTTTTGGAGCAGAGGTCCAACATCTTGACAAGTATCATTGTTAATCACCGCTTTCCCTGAAGCAGAAATCTGAGCTGGAGTACAGATTTCCTTTATGAACTCTTTTGTTACTGAAGTTGCTACTGATATTAAAGACAGCTTTAAAGATTTTCTAAAACCACAACTCTGCTAATTGATCTAACCAGGTAACAGGTCTCCGTTGCTGATGGACAGTTGTCTGTCAAAGTTTCCACCCATAAGGATGCCTTTATGATACGTCTTCTCACTGGGTGGACCTAGAACAATTAATCACCTGGTCTGGTTGTGAACAAATATGTTCACACAGTGCCCGTCTGCCTTTACCTGGCAGATCAGTAACTGAAGAACTTCATCATTGTTTAGTTTCCATTAACTTTAAATACGTAAAGTTTCCATGGCACATAATTCTAGATCTGTTCATTGTACAAACTCATTAGCAAAGACAAAGAATGCAGCTTATTACTAGCTCTTGATAGAGACAGCACTTTAAAGCACTAAATAAACCAGGTGACACTTAAACACAGCTGTCTGGAATTTGAGAACACTCAGATACTGATAAACCACGTCACATCATGAACAAGGCTTTCAAAAACCTTTTCTGAGTGTGCTTTTGGAATTGTTTTCAGGCATGTTATTTCTGAAGACTGGTCCTCAGGTTTCTTAGCTGTCACATTGGTAATTGTAAGATGCTGTCGAGGTCGTGTTTTCACAGATTTTAACATGACAGCTAACAGTACATCACTTCCCACTGTATAACTAATACACATTTAAGATCTTGTATGTAAGTTAATGCCTTTCAATTACAGTGATGGCACTGAGGACTGGAGATATGGACAGAATGAAAGAAAGACGCAACAGATGTGTGGGTATATTTATCTGCTGCCAAGTGCTGAGACACTGCAATAAACATCAGCCTTTGCATGAGTACCAATCTAATCTTTTTAGTCAATTAAATGTTACCAAGTTGGTTAGGTAGCAGATTTGTGCTTCAGTTTTTGTGTATATTGCTATCTGCACAAATAATTGTTTTGACTTCATGGAAGTTGAATATTGCGTGGTAGAATGAACTTGGCAGAACTTAAATGGCCATATGTCCTCTGAATAAATTTATGGAAGTAGGCATTTAAAACAATTAAATGAGAGATATGAACTAATATTTGATATCCACTAATAGAATAATATGGCTATAATTTTCTTCAATTTACATGGTCTAAAATGTGCCACAAAGAAGAGATGGTTAATCTTCAGCCAGGTTTGGAGAAATTTAACACCATAGTTAAATGTCTTATGAAGTGTTAAAACTGGGTTGGCACTTCCGTTCATTTTCCACAGAACATGAGGCCAACTCATTTTTATGTTGTTCATAGAAACATTAAAAATGATTAATGAGTGCTAGTAAATGTGAAAATGAAGGAATGACTATCAGGAATAAAACCAAGTGTCTCCTTTTATCTTATCACAGCTAGATAATTCTGTTAGCTTCCTCATGATCAGCCCCCAGTTCTTGTAAGCTGGCTAAATACCATTTAAATATTGAAATCAAACAAGTTCTCATTCATGTAGAGAGTTACACAACAACTATAGTAACTGTTACACTGAGCAACATATATATTTAAGCAAACTCCTCATACTTTAACATATGGACTATTTCTGTGATGCAGAAACCAAATTCAGCCCATTCATTAAGTATATAGTATGGAGACCAAATTTCTCAGCAAGGATTCAGTACAAGAGCATTTACATATACATTTACCATTCCCTTACATAGACAAAATTAATTTAAACTGAATGGATCCAGTTCAAACTCAGTTTCATGTTAAAGAACAAAAAGTCTTGTAATACATATACAGAAGATAAACCTAAATACCACTGTAAAATTAAACTGTAAGGTCTGGTGTAGTAATGAAAAGCAAAAAAGTTTGAAGTTTTTTTTAAAACAAAACAAAAAAAAGTCAGAAATATGGGCATTTGGATTTGTGTTGATAATTTTTTATTTCATTATTATTTATATCAGCATCAATAAATAACCAAATATGAAAATGTCTTTGTAAAAATTTTGGATATGACAAGTTATGAAAACCACAGAAAAACAGGAAAAAAATTCTACTCCAGCTCCACATTATTCCACACTATACAGTTATATATTTATAAAAAAAATATTTTGAATTAATCTTTTCCTCCAGTTATATAGGTCACAGATCTGTAGCAAATTGTTAGTCACAGTTCCTCACATGTTCTTTCCAAAGTTAAATGACATCTAGAATGTAAAAGACACTAGCTTTTCTGTATAAAGTTTCTGTAAAATTTCATCATAATTATTTAAAAGAAACTACAGTTTTTTCCTAGTTTTCTTTTTTTCCATACTATCTTCACTGTTATTAGTACTTTAACTGCAAAATGTTTTAACTTTCTGTGAAAAATCCATTAAAAATTAACAAGCAGCTGAAGCAAATTCATGGACCTTAAAGGGAATACAGGTTTGAGTGATAAACTTCAGTATTAGTCTATTAACTATTAAAGATGAGTATTTAAATTTATAGCTCAAAAATAAACATATTATGTTCCTTCAAATAAACTGCCTTATAATATAGTTAAATCACCAATTATAATTTTCCCTTGCCTGACAAATCAATAGGGAGGAATGAAAAAATGGTCAATATGCCCAATGATATATGTTAGAACTGCAATTATTATTTTTTGATACCTTTTAGACCTTTTATCCTTTTTAATAATAAAGTGGGTGCTACCAGAATGGCTTGGTCAGGCTTGCATTGCAAAATAAATTCAGAAAGCAATCACTGATAATCCTAAAGACCAAGTTATTGCTCAGTCGGTTGACAGGAATCAGCCTTCTGTTCAGCACTTTTGTTTGCAAAACAGTTTTTGTTCTTGAAAACACATGTATGTTGCATGACAGAAACAGAATAACATAAACATATAATGGCATAGGTTGCTTGTGTGGTGTATTGAGCAAAATCCACAACAAAGAACATATATATGAACAGTCGCAGTCCTGGATTGGACAGTGGCAGAAGGGGCAGTGGCAGAAGGAACAGAACAATCCCAAAGGAAGGAGTTTTTGCATGCCTGAATAAAGCTTTTACTTCTCCTTCCTCTATTCCTATCTGTGTGATGGACTGATTTCTGAGTTATGCAACTGACTTTTGTTAGGATCAGTCATGATTTCCAGATGTGATCTTTCCATTCTTTGCTTTGCAATGCCAATTCATGTCAGCCACTTTTTGAACTGGCCTAAGAGCAATCTGCGAATGAGTTCATGTGCTTTGGGGGCAGAAAGATATCAGGCTCATCCAGAGATGATAAATGACTGTTGTATTTGCCAAAATACTAAATTGCACTCAACTTCAAAGAGTTTACTTGGAATGACATTATCATATGCAACTGGAATTAATTTCAGAGGAGAACTACACCATCGGTTATGAAGGGAAAGACATTTCCTCACCTTTAAGAGTGCACATACTTTTAGTGAGAGGAAGGAATAAGGAATCAAGAAAAAAATGTGATTATAAGGAAAAAGAATCTAGTGTGAGTTTGTAGCCAAATCCTGGAATAAAGCAGAATATAGAGGAGATGGCTAGGCCTATTACCTTTTGCCACAGAACATGAACATCAGGAAAATTATTTGTAAGCCACAGAGTAAAGTGCTTCAGATAACTAATGAAATGAAGGACATAAGAATTTGCTGACAGAAATTTAAATATTCTGAACCTTCCCTCATTTTCAGTTTTGATCTTAAGAAGAATATAATTACCTGTCTTTCCTTCCTGTTATCTTCACTTCTATATATTTTTTTTAATTTGATAATATGTTTACCAAAAAAACCCAGCCCAACACAGAAAAGGTTGCATTTACCATACATAGGGTCTGGATGCGATCTGAAGACACTGGAAATCTCACGTGAATCTTGTCTTCACAATATTTCCAGCATTGTCTCTAGAACAAAGAGGACAACATAGACTCAGCTGAAGAATTCATGAGGAATCTCTGATGCTATTGGGATGAATAGCAAAATTCCCACAAGACAGTCAGGATTTCATCACTATTTTAAATGAATATTCCAAAAGAACTTACAACTCACAAAAGCTGTGATCCTTATTCCTTGAAAGCTGGTAAGTTTTTTAAATGCTTTGTGCAGCTTTTTTTTCCTTTAAAAATTTTTACTTATAATAATATGTGTATTACCCTCTTCAGTTTTGATCAGATCTACATGGATACTGTATGCATAATTCCACTCTAAAAGAGGAGATTGCCAGTAGTATAAACATATCATTATGCAAAGTAATTAGATGCAGAAAAATAAATAGAATCAATGCTGAGAGCTTATAGAAGTGCAGATAAACAAGTACTCATAATGTTTTTAGTAGACGTTTAGAAAAATCAGCCATATCCTTCAGGTTAATGACTTAGTTCCATCTAGATTTACTCTTCTGGGTTCAGAATATACAATTATAATGCTTATAATTCAAATGAGAAAACCTTGATGACTAAGTTTGTAGAATCCAGCAGGCTTCAGCAGATCAGCAATCATCCTTTAAAATCATCTTTGTAAATATATAAAGGTATTTTATTTAAACTCATAGGCAGTTCTAAAAATCCTTTTTTCTCTGTAATTGTAAATTGTTTGTTTGCTAAAAATTTAACAAGTAGTGGAAATTATTTTTTCTTTTGTGAGTGAGATACTATTGTTGTTTCTGCTTTGGCTTTGATCTGCCATTCAGAACTACAATGGGTGGCAATCAGCCCTCCAAATACAATTGGGCATTCCTTATTCTCTGGTCTTCACTCACTACTATAGTTTGAAAAAAGTCCCCTGTCCTTTCGTGAGTAGTTTAAAGCAATCAGTCAGGATAGTAACAGCCAGTACTCTTCTTCTATTGTTGGTTTGATTGAATCTCACCTTGACTAAGAGTCCAAAGATCCAAGCATATCTATATTTATAAAACTTTTTTCAGGTATATTTTACCCCTATAAGTGTCCTGACTAGTCCTTTTTTCTTTTTAGAAATGCATTCAAGGGTTTTGATGACCTGTAAAAATGGAAATGAGCAAAGCCACATTTGTTTTTGATGCAAGTAGCCACAGGTCATGGGGTGAAGCCTACCCAAAAGTACCATTCAGTTAAGCGAGACCTTCACATCTGCCCAGCTCTAACTCATTAGATGATTCTGGTATGTACTGGGAAAACAAGATAAAAGATAATTATCACAGAATTATTTGTGTGCCTAAAAGCCCTGGACTACATCTGCCCTGTTCTGACGGTCCAGGTTATATGCTGTAAGGGCACAAATATGCACAATTGAACTGTTTCCAGTTTTTCATCCTTGTAACACATTTGGGATGGGAGATCAGATGGTGGTAGTGACCCAAGTAGCAACCACTAACTGCCAAAGAGATTGGCATGGGATGGCACAACCAGCAAGGTGGCTTCTGCTGACCATCTAAGTTAGAAAGCAATAAATAATGAAAAAAACAGTCCCTTGGGGGGAGTGGAGTAGTAGAGAGCGGGGTGATATAACTGTGGATATCCTAGATTGTGCAGAAACCTAATCCTGAGAAGGATCTGCTATGTAAATTTAGGCTGACAGACACTTCAACCAGCCCCAGTAAGCGTCTTGTTCCCCTGCGCTGGTCACAAGTACACTGGAGGCCTTCACGCCTGTGAGTGCGTTCTGTACAAAAAAGGGTACGTGTGTAAGAAATTTCAAAGTAATTATTAAATTACACATGCAATGGAAATGCATGTTTGAATGGTTATACCTGTACAAACTATTTCACATACAAAAGTGTTAAACTTTTTAATTAAAAGTGGGGTTTTTTTGCAAAGCAAAATTTAGGGTATGTATGCTAATTTATGGTGGTGTCCTTACTGGTGATTCATATAGGCATATGCCAACCACCCTGTTATCAGGAAGTGTGTCTTAATTGTAAGAGTCCTTGGCAATATGTTTATTTCCTATTCTGTCCATGGGACTTCAGCTGCATTCGGTGGACAGAATGGATATACAGGGAAGCAGAGTTAAGGTTCCATAGGGAACAATAAACCTGGTCTGTTCTATTTTTCAAGTACAACTTGAATTATCTTCTATTTACAGAGAGTACAGGGAGGAGACACTGTCAGTTAATTCATTCTTATGTCATTAAATCTGTTGTGTTGAAAAATAACTGAAAATAGTGTGTAAGCAGCCTTACCTTCATTGTGACTTCAGACTATACAGACCAGATTCAAACATTAAAACAAACAACATTTCTATGACCTCTGATGCCTCTGCTTAGGTCAGTGTAGGATAGAGTCATGCAGACAGGTTCTGTTCTTCCACCTGCAATGTAAAGCTGGGTTTAAGCTGCTACATATGCTCTCTTGAGACAAAGCAAACTCTAGCTATTTTAGCATGCTTAGTATGTCTTCATCTGCTTCGTACATATTTTAGTGTTTCTGTAAAATAATTGTACTACAATTTCAGAGGTATGCTGGGTTTGCCGATGGTATCATGAAATGCATTGCATTTTCTACAGCATCTGTCTGTCTTACTTAGAATCATAGAATCATAGAATCAAAAGACCTCTGATCCTCGAGCCCACCCATCGCCCCAACACCACCATGCCCACTAAACCATGTCCCGAAGCGCCTTCTACACGTCTTTTAAATACTTCCAGGGATGGGGCCTCAACCACTTCCCTGGGCAGCCTGTG
>NW_008794089.1:3180731-3181548 GCF_000699145.1 Aptenodytes forsteri
CTTCCTCTCATACTTCTGCTGGTATCGAGCATCACTGAGTAACAAGTTATTCCTGTAGATAACTGATTTTATTATAGGTTAAGCAACTATCAGATAAAAAGATATGAGATATTCCAACTGCTCTGGAACTTTCCCACTATTCGAGATTTAAAATAATATAACTTTCATGAAGAAACAAAAATTTGTATGTGGTGGCCAAGAAAGTCTAAAGAAACATGAGGCTTTGTGTCCCCTAATGGTCCTGGGGACTGAATACAAAGAAAGACACTAAACAGGTTCCCATTGACACAGAAGGTGGCTGACCATCCTCTCCATGTGGCTGTCTGGTAAGGAAGATATCCTCCAAACTAATTCCCTTAAAAATCTCTTGAATTTTCACTAAGGTAAACCTCTTCAGTGTGAAAGCTCAGGTAATTACCTATTAGCATGGCAAAAGTGGCTTTTTACATATGAGGCTTCTCGAATAAATCCTATGTAAAATCTGATGAGTGTTTTGAACATTTAGGTGTTGAAAATGACTCTAATTTCCCAACAATCAATAATTACACAGTCCATATTTCCTGAAAATTTGAACCAATAATGTATTTTCAACCAATATATATATGTTTGTGTGTATATACTCCCAACCCAACTTTTTGAAACTTTTCTGATCAAAATAATACTGTACCGGGTGCAGGTGCTGGTGGGGAGCTGCAGAGGTCTCTGTGAGGAGAGGCCAGGCCAGGGCTGCCCCGTGCTGGACTCAGCCGGCTCCAGCGGCCCCACTGCAGAGCACAACTGAGCCCCTCCGCCACGGGCGGGTGTCCCGGGGAGAGGG
>NW_008794089.1:3181634-3187687 GCF_000699145.1 Aptenodytes forsteri
TCAAAACGCCCCCGGAGAGATTCCCCTGGAGAGCCCCTGCCAGAGCAGGTGGATATCTCCGGAGGGAGCTGCAGCCTGTGGAGAGCCCACGTTGCAGGGGAACAGTGTGAGAGGGCAGGAGAAGCAGAAAGGAGCTGGTATGGACTGACCAAAGCACCCCATTCCTCTGCACCCCTTGGGGTGGACGAGGGGCAGGTAGAGGAGTCGGGAATGAAGGAGTGAAGGTGAGCTTGGGAGGAAGGGGGGAAGGTGTCATTTTAATTTTGTCTTTGTTTCTCACTACCTAAATCTATTTTAATTGGCAATAAATTACATTAATTTTCCCGAAGATGCATCTTTTTTTCCCCTGAGGTAATTGGTACGTCATCTCCCTGTTTTTATCTCAACCCATGAGCTTTTTCATCTTATTTTCTCCCCCTGCCCTGTTAGGGAGAGGGGAGCGAGGGACTGACTGGGTGGGGCTATCTGGCAGCTGGCCAAGGTCAACCCACCACAAACACTCTAAAAAAAGAAATATGAAATCACTGTACTCATTTCAAATTGCATTAAGTTGAAAAGTACATTTTCAGGACCTCAGCAGCTTGGAAGGCAGGCAGATCTTGATGCATTTGCACAATAGAGTTTTTACTGGTGGCTTATAAGGTTATGTCTAATCAAATTATTCTATTAAAGAAGAAAATAATATTAATTGATTCATTGTATATGAGCATATTTTAGTTTTAACTATATACGGTTTGTCCAACCTTTTATTTTCTTCAGTGTATTTTTCATAAGTGATGGTCACTGCTTTCCTCTCCCCTCTTCAGAAAGTTTTGCTCACTTTTCAGGTTTACCAGACAGCACCACTTCCAACATTTGTCCTGTGGTGCGATCCCTCACCTTTCTTTAAAGGATTCAGTTTGGAAATGCTCCATGAGATTAAACGGCATACTAGGATACCACCCCCAAACTAAACGAAAGAGTTTCAGATCATGGCTGAAACATAAGGTATTCATCCCACAGTGGCCATTCAAATATGTCATTCACCATGCTTAATAAAATTTTATAGGACAGCAAGAGACACACAGTATTCTAAGCACCAGTGCATACACCATTATTCGTAAGTAACCCCACAAATTGTTCTAGGTCAAAAGTAATATTGTGCTGCTCTGGGACTTCTGGAAAAAAGGAAAAAAAAAAAAAAAGCTGATCTGCAGGCTCATTTAAGATCAGGTATTTGTTCTGAAAAATGAAAATTAGAAAATTCAGATAAGGAAAAAAAAGAAATAGGTGATGTAACAAGGTCAAACTATACTAGGCAGTTTTGGTGAAATATTTTTGAATTGGGGCTCAGTATTCCATACTTCCACACTTTCTGTTGAACAACAGTGACCTACTGAAACTGGGACCTTCACACACTGCAAAAAAGTAAAAAAAAGTGAGAAAATAACAGCAGCTCTGCAAAGCTATTGCTTTATCTGCTATTGCTTTATCTTCTCTCTCCTATAAAACTTAGGAAAAATCTGACTCTTCAAATCATTATTGATGTATACTTTGTAATTCTATAGATATTATTTTACTTTGGACTCATGACAAATTATGTTACGCATAAAATGATTGTGCGTGGCTGTTTCCTTATGTTCTACTTTATGTCCATCAGTGGAACAGAAAAAAAAAATTCTAAGAGATAGGAAAAGCATATATTTGAGATGTTCTTTGAAATATAAGACAACATTTTTGTGTTGTGATTTTGGTGAAAGTTTGGGAAAATTAATTTTTATTTAAGTATCTTCAATGAGTGAAGATGTGGCCTCCACAGCTACCTCTTCTTTTCTGGAAGTTGTTCTATGCAAAAGTGGAATCACTTGAGGACTTCTAGTCCAGTTCATTTGAAAGTCAGATATGTTAAGTTACTTCTGTGGTTCAGTTGAGGGACAGTAGTGTCTTACACTGTTGCTGTTCTACCCAAAGAAACTGTCTGTTTGTCAAACAGCTCATTTGAAAACACTATGAAGAAAACATAGAATTTGCATATATCAAACTGCAGTATAAAACGTTATTTTACGATTCATATTTTCTCTTAATTAAAATTTGGCAAGAAAGTAATCTTTAAGTTATTTAACTCTATAAATGGTGGAGACTTTTGGAAGATTGGAAGCATTTTTTCTTTGCAAAAATCTTAGAAATCTGCGCCCCAGAAAGAATTTTGACATAATGATTTTTGTGAAAAAGTCTCATCCTGTGATATCTTTATTAAATGTATTGTAAAAATTAACCAAATAATAGTAAAGTGATAATTGGGAGCATTATGCTATCTTTTATAATCACTGCTTTTATAAGTAAAACTTAAAAATTGTAATACTTTCATGAAAAATCCAAACTATTTGTCCTCAAAATATAAAAATTACAATATTAGCTTGTGTTTTTTTGAGTTTATAGCCCTTATTCTATAATTCAAAATTGAGCAGACTCCAGGTGTATTGTCTAACTTTGATATGCCTTAGCAATTCAGAAAGGTATTGGAATGTCTACCTTGAAGTGAGGATTTCCATTATTCATATTCCTCCTTCTTTATAGTTTTCTTGTTTGAAGACTAATAATTATAATTTAAAGAAGGAAATATTATCTAGAAAGCTAAATAGTTCATCAATGGTTGTTAAATAACAGAAGAGGAGTACTTTTTTCTTAACTTGAGTCTATTCCTAGAAATAGACTGATAAATACTGTTTGTCTGAGGAGCTTTTTCAAGGTGGGAGGGGAAATGCAGAGGCTTCAGCTTCAAGGAGATTTTAAGAGATTGTTCAACTTCAAATTATTGCTTGTGTTGGGACATGTGTGGCAGGGGTCAAACAAAATAATCAGAATAAACTGGTCCAACTTTGTAATGTTAATCCAGGAATTACAGCACTTTGTTCTTTCCTGTGTCCATTCTATAGGTGGAGTAATTTAGTTCAACTTCCAAAACTAAGAATGCCGGACAATATTGGAGTATTCAGCTGTCCTAAATGGCAGTCACTCAGGTCCATAAACTTTTAGATTTAATTTCAAGCATTAGTTTTCAGGTCTTAGTTGTAGGTTCAGTTAATTTTAATTATTATATAATTAACCATTAGAGTTGAAAATGTTGTGGGCTTTTAAATGAGTAGGGCTTGAAATTCAACCTTTGAAATCGTAATTTTGGACAAGAATTGATGAAAATAATAGAAAGGAGAAGTCCTTTTGTCCCTCTGTGTTCAGGATCACACTTTTATAGAGGTAAGAGATTCATTACTCTTCTAACTCCTGTTGGCTGTGCTCATTGAATAATACTCTGAATATTTGAGCTGGATTCTAATCTAGCAGACAAATCATCAGTGCAAGAGTAACCATGTTTTAATTGCAGACCTCAAATGTGCATATTTATGCAATATTTTAGTCTGGAATGACTTTCTTGTAGGAACTTATGGAAAAGCCAGAAGTAGCATATCCAGACTCTATCAGACAAAGACATAAAGAAAAGCAACTGGAAGAAAATGAGGGCACTAATTAATAAATAAATAAATAAATAAATAAAAATTCTCCCCTCCCTCATGAGCCCACATGCGTTTTAAGCAAAGGTACATTATTTTCTGGACACTTTAACTCTCAATGTTAATTTTAGAACTCAATGAGGACCAATTAGGACTTTCACAGTGCCATTTCTATAATAAAAGAGAACCTGAAAGTGATCACTAAGCCACAAAACTAAAAGGGCATTGATGATTATGGAACGTAAGAAGTGAATTCTGAAAGGAATTCTAAATACCCTTCAAAGTAGATTATTTAAATTGAACTGTTCCACTAAGTGGACTGTTTATTCAAGGTAGCCTTAATTTGATTTAGTTTATTTTAATTTCCAAAAAGAAAATTGATGAATACACTTTCAGTCCAAATCTCCCATATTTTTTTCTAACATTCCTGTGTTTAAAACAATAAGTAGGTAGCAATATCAGCCATGCTAATTGGGTAAATACTGTGTTCCCATGCTTTGATGCTCTAAAACATTAAATAATGCTAACTTTTTTTTTTTAATAAAACATTGCTTCATTGTCTGGTTTACATTTGAAAGTAGCAAATGACAAAATCTTGTTTCTTTGTAAATAACTACATGTACTTTATGCTGAGAGTGTTACTCTTTAGCACAGCATAGACAAAATACTTATGAAATATTTCTGCAGTTGAGTTGCTGAGGTCTGGTGTGTCAGGTTTGGATTTGTCTTACACATTCCCTCTGAAGGAAAGTTATGTCTTTCTTACACTAGAAATGTCAGTGCTACATACTGAGGAGGCTGAGCATCCCTTCAGCTTCATGAACACTGAAATCATAAAATGGGTGATAGAGCTGAAAAGACTGGTGTCAAAGACAGCTCTGTATTCCTGCAAAACTGCTGGCAAGAGATTATGACTTGAGATGCAAAGAAAGGCTGTAGCATATAACTTTTGTCCATGGCTATACAAATCCAGATGCTGCTGATCTAAGCAGCTGTGTCAGAAAAGGGCTATTGGCTAAAATCCAGTCAACAAAAGAAACATCACAACCCCTTTCAGAGGTCAATCTTTAAACTCCTAGTGATCCAAGTTGTCTGTTATTAGTATTGAAGATGAGGAAATCAAAAGATATTATTGTTGCTTTGAGAGTAATAAAACAACATCAAGCATTAAGATGTCAAACACTGTATACTGGGTAATGCAAAAAAGGAAATGTTGATCCTTGGAAGTATGTGAGATTTTCTTAAGAGTAGAAGATGTATTAATATCTCTATACAAGTAATGAGTAAAATTTAATTTGTGTACATACTGTATATAATTCTGGCCAACTTTGCTGTGCTTACTAGCCATGGGCCATTTTGATTTAAGTGTTCATTATCCATTAAGTTAAACCTCCTATTTTTGACGTATGTCATACATATGCCACTGCAGTAAACTGAACTGCATGAAATCAGACTGCATCACAGTTTATATTAATATTTGTACAGAACAAATACCTCTTACTCTAAGGTACCAGCAGGTACTATATTAAAGTAATTACCAAAAATTACAAAGAATACAATTCCAGGGGGACTTTACTAAGAAGTCTTAATTCTGGAATAGAGAAATGGCCTCAAGATGAGCAATGTAGTTTGACCTTTTAGCTACCAAAATTTATGCCAGTTGCTGCAGATGGCAATAGTGGCTTATTCTATATTGTGATGCAGCTATATGCGAGTAGGGACTACTTTGTAACCACAAGCTGAATTGAGTTGAGGTTTTTATCCTAACAAATCAATCAAACCGTAGCATAGCTATGACTTAGTCGCCATCACAGAAACATGGTGGGCTGACTCCCACGATTGGAGCGCTGCAATAGATGGCTACAGACTCTTCAGAAGGGACAGGCGAGGAAGGAGAGGCGGTGGGGTGGCCCTGTATGTTAGGGAGTGTTTCAATTGTCTAGAGGTCAACGATTGTGATGATGATACGGTTGATTTATGGGCAAGGATGAGGGGGAAGGCCAACAAGGCAAATATCCTGCTGGGAGTCTGTTATAGACCACCCAACCAGGATGAAGGGGCGGATGAAGCGTTCTACAAGCGGCTGGCAGAAGTCTCTCAATCGCTAGCCCTTGTTCTCGTGGGGGACTTCAACTTCCCGGACGTCTGCTGGAAATACAACACGGCAGAGAGGAAGCAGTCTAGGAGGTTCCTGGAGTGTGTGGAAGACAACTTCCTGACACAGCTGGTAAGTGAGCCTACCAGGGGAGGTGCCTCGCTCGACCTGCTATTTAGAAACAGAGAAGGACTGGTGGGAGATGTGGTGGTCGGAGGCCGTCTTGGGCTTAGCGACCATGAAATGATAGAATTCTCGCTTCTTGGTGAAGTAAGGAGGGGGGGAAGCAAAACCACAACCATGGACTTCCGGAGGGCGGACTTTGGCCTGTTCAGGACGCTGGTTGAGAGAGTCCCTTGGGAGACAGTCCTGAAGGGCAAAGCCTTCCAGGAAGGCTGGATGATCTTCAAGAAGGAAGTCTTAAAGGCGCAGGAGCAGGCTGTCCCTGTACGCCATAAGAAGAACGGGCG
>NW_008794089.1:3189395-3191992 GCF_000699145.1 Aptenodytes forsteri
GGACTCGATGATCTTAGCGGTCTTTTCCAACCTTAATGATTCTATGATTCTATAGCAAAGACTCATAGTTCAGTACTGAGATGATCTGGATAGGAGACTTCATCCTTTACACATAATATATGCTTTTAAATCTATTAAAAAAAAGAAAGTATCGTTTCATAAAATAAAATAAATTCTTGAGAGAATGTCATTACAGTACATCATGTTGATAAGATTCAATGTTGTGAGAGATCTTTTGTAGACAGTATGAGCAAAATGTGTGAAGTGCTCATCTGGTGATAAGTGTCTTGAAAGAAACCGTACTTGTGGAGAAAGCTTTATTAAGGAAGATAGGTAGATAAATGTGCACATTCATTGTCACTTTAATTTCTTTTTCTCCCCTTTAATTTACTCTCTTAGCTGTAAACAGGGAAAAGGTGCAATATCCTTACTCTCACAAATATGGTGCAGCTCTGGTAGTTGTATACATCTGTCTATATGTGTATCAATGTTGGCTTCAGAAAATAAGAGTGAAAAGGGTAAAGAGTAGATTAAATTTACCAGGGGAGATTAGATTAAACTTACCATTTAGTGTATCACTATCAGTAGGATGGGGAAAAAAAATACTATTCTACCATAAATCTTTCCAAAGTTCTGTAGGGTGTATCCTAAATCACAGTAAGTACAGACTGCAACATCACTCCACCATTACAGTGTTGCTGTTGTAGTATCCTGCTGCTTTTAAGTTATTCTATCCTTTGATTTCTCTGGTTTTAAAAAAGAGGTAATGGGATGGAGAATCAGGTGCAGTATCTCTTACCATTTCTTTTATGAGTTTTATACCAACAAACAGAATTCCACAACAGAGATGAAAGTATTATTCCCTACTAGGCTTGGTGGATAACATTTGACATTTTATAGAAAGGATGAAATTTTCTGAGCACCTTTTGTAACTAATAAATTCAGTAGGTATATCCCATAACGGTAGCACTGGGCAAATAGTTTTGTCAATATTTATTTAAATGCTAACTGATCTCACTGCTTCTCTTAGATCTGACTATTGCAAGAACTCTCATAAGAAATCCACATCATCAAGTAAAATTTTCAGTTTATTAAAGCCAATGGCAAAACTCCCGAGGAGCAGCAGGGGCAGACAGCGGAGGGAGGCAAACACTCCTCATGCCAGAGGGGTCGAGTGTGGTTGCGTTTAAACACAAGTGTGGTCTAGCTAAGGTGGGAAGGGAGATGCATCTCGCACCTCATGGGAGCCACAGCCAAGTTTGGCCAGTAGGTACCCTTAGGGCAATGGTCTGTATAGTGCTTACCCAGGGTTGCCAAATGGTCTCATGGTGTGTGTTCTCCCTTGTCCTGTCTGCATACAGCCCTGTCTGAGCTTTAAATAATGGGCAAGGAAAGTACTGCTTATTCTTCAGCCTCCAGAAAACCAAAATTTAATTTCTTTAACAATAAATCTGTCATAAAAGGTTATGGGAGAAAGAGGTGAATGTGGAAGGAGAGCTTAAAGCAGGGAGCCATAGCAACTGAACCTAAACCTGATCCAGATCTGAATACAGATTACTGTAAATCAGTCCCTGGCAGACAGGCTACACAAGTTAAAAGAGATCATGTTTATTTTAAAAATTTTCTATTAATTTGCTTGATTCTTGGAGGCTGGGTTACTATCTTTTAACTTCAGGTTAATAGTATTGCATACTCCTTTAGTTTTGCAGTTAACATACCCATCATACTTTGCAGACAGACTCAAGGAAAAATTGCTTTAGGCTATTTTATTTTTTAAACATTTACAATAATAATAACTAAAAAAAATCCAACCCTAAACCTTTTTCATGAAGCCTTTTGTCTGGTATATCACAGACACAGAGCCAGAACTGATGTATTATAGACACAGAGGAACTGTTAAACTTAAGAGTTCTAGTAGCGGTTTCAACTGAATTATATTTATGTTATTTTTATTCAGTTGTTGCCTTTCTGACCCTTGTAGCTACCAGACTTCTGAAGTGTCTTAGTCCCAGACAGGTGAGAATCGACATGTCAGGACATGTGATGGCAGTACATGTCTGACACATCAGAAGATGTGATAAGAAAGGGCTGCATAATGCTAACCTGATGTGTTGGATATGTGCTGCAGGCAGGAATCTGTGAACTTTAACTCCTCCACGGTAGCCCAGCTGCAGCACTGTGACCCCGCACTGATGCCATGGTGGGAGCTGGTCAGATACCGTGAGCTCATCCATAACAGAAGAGGGTAACCAGTAGTGACTAGTTTGAAGATACACAGAGAAGGAGGCTGTCACAACATGCCACATTTGAGTCTAGTGCAGAATGCAGTGTACTTGACAGGTTTGTGTTAAATGATCTTTGCAGCCTTGTCAGGGTGGATCTTGCTAGGTATATTGTGGGTTTTTTGGGGCAGTCCTGTCTGATCATTTCCACCAATACAGGTCAGAGCAAATGTAGGTGACTGGTTTCCAAGCCTGCCTCCCCAGGTTATTACATTTCTCACTTCCTGTTGGCTTTTCATCTGCTCGAGGGTAGGAAGGCTCTGCAGAGGGACCTGGACAGGCTGGATCGATGGGCCGAGGCCAACTGTCTGAGAT
>NW_008794089.1:3192774-3195689 GCF_000699145.1 Aptenodytes forsteri
CAGGTGGATATCTGCTCCACCGTGGACCTCCATGGGCTGCAGGGGGACAGCCTGCCTCACCATGGTCTTCACCATGGGCTGCAAGGGCATCTCTGCTCCGGCGCGTAGAGCACCTCCTTGCCCTCCTTCTTCACTGACCTTGGTGTCTGCAGGGCTGTTTCTCTCACATATTCTCACTTCTCCCTCTGGCTGCAATTGCACGGTTCCCCCCCTCAGCCCCTTCTTAAATATGTTCTCACAGAGGCGCTACCACTGTCACTGATTGGCTCAGCCTTGGCCAGTGGCAGGTGCCTCTTGGAGCCGGCTGGCATTGGCTTGATCGGATATAGGGGAAGCCTCTAGCAGCTTCTCACAGAAGCCACCCCTGTAGCCCCCGTGCTACCAAGACCTTGCCATGCAAACCCAATACAACAGAAGATCAAAGACCATGAATAAAGACCAAGAACCAATTTCCGGAGTCATTGGTCAAATGACTGTAGAGATTGGACTATGAGATGGATGTATTCATCACTGCACCATAAGAAAAACCTGGAATACTTGCTATAGAAATCCTACTCAAAATTCAAACTAATTAGGTCAATTTCCATTTGCTGAGCTAAAACCAGGAGTACAGCAATTATTTTTTGATTGTGTGGATTGATTAGGACGATCACCCAAATATGAAAATGAAGGAAATTTTGATTAGCACAAGAGCTTAATTTTTCTAACTGTTGTATATCAAAGTACTTGTAAGACATGTTATCTAGGTGGGTTAAGAAATTGATGAGCTTTGCAACTGTAGTAAATGTTTTTAAACTGTAATGTAGGTGATAGGTGTTTTATGTATGCTTGTTGGAAAAATGAACGCTACTAATTAGAAGCTTTGGCAGAGTTGTTTGTATCCATAGCTCAAAAAAGCACAGCAGACTAACTGTGCAAACCTGTGATATACCAGTATTTCTTGCTAGATGTCCTAGCAGGTAGAAAGATTGATGACTTACTGTTTAACACACTATTGAGCAGTTGGACAATTTAACTGTTTGTACTTATTGACCATAATCATATTTTCAACCAACCTGTATACTCACCTGTTCCACAGACTTGTTTGAGATTCCAGACACATACCTTAGTCTATAACAGTAAGCAGATGGGCAGTCTTGTCTTTGTACTAGTCTGAACAAAGTTTTTCATGAACTTTGTTTTTGTCCAGTTCTATTCAGGGCATCAGCATTTGCTGCACTTCACATCCAGAAGTACAGATGACGATTGTAAAGAATGTAGTAGCACTTTGGGGAGTCAGTGCCTGTCAGGTTAGGTTACTGTATTACTGCTAATCACATGAGGAAGTGCTATTTACTTCTGCAAGTATTTGGATATCCACAACCTGTGCACAGATGTAGAAAGAGAGGAACAAGTAGGATTCAGGGTTATTGCCTATTTTTGCTATGGACTTTGGTTAATATCACACTAATGCTCAAGTGGCTATTTGAGGAATGAGTGAGGTGGGATTTTTCTTTGGTTTGTTGTTGTTGGTTCGTTGTTTGTTGGGTTTTTTTTTTTAACAGTGAAGATGGTGACCTTTTTTTACAACAGTTATGAGGCAAAGGTATTTGTGAGTATTTCTAGTCTGTTGCCAGCTATTAGCTAAAATATCAAATGAGCTATTTAAGGAAACATTCAAAGGACAGTGTTACAAGACTGCAGCTCTCTGCCAAAGTTTATGCAGCTCTAAAGCAGGGCCAGTCCGCTTCTGCATCCAAATTGAACCACAAAGAAAAATGATTACAGGTTTCTGTAAAATTCTGCGAAATTTTTTCTCTGGATATCTGTTCCCTTCCATTATCACTCTTGTTCCTTGTACAGCAATGGATTCTTCCCTTGATCTAAGTACATATGTGTTTATTCAATGTGTTGTCTTTCTTGTTCTTTCAATACAAGCCTATCACCTGGGTCCAGGAGAGGGGGAAACTAGAAATGATAATTTGATGCCTGCCTAAGTGGAGACCATCATGATTCACAATATGACACAGTCTTCTCCGGAGAACTACACTGACAGTGGAGGTGGTGGTCACAGTTTACAGTAGGATATATTACAAATCAGATATGATTTCTCCTTGAAACAGTTAACACATCCACTCTTGTCAGTTCAATACAATTCTTTCCTCTGAACCTCCTTGTGCCCCATGGGATTCTTTGCCCACAGTGTATTAATAAGGTTTTTCATCTTTGTGTGGTGTTGACCATCCTGAAGTCCTTCCAAAATGACTGGAAACTGAAGGCACTCAGCAACAGTTCAGTAGCTCCCGTGGACAGACCCTTTTTTGATATTAATGGAAGCTGAATTTGCTCTACAACTGGACAACAATTATTTACTTAGGACTTCTCTCTTTCACCTTTCACTTTTTATGAAATTATCTGTCCCTGAACTGTGAGTGTCTAAATATCTAAAAACTAACGTAGTGGTGCACACATTTGGGTTATGAGCTACGTAGTCTTTTAAGCACCCTGGTCCCTCCTTCTCTTCATGTAAGCAGCAGGGTGCACATATGACCAAAGTTTAAGCTCTAACCTCCTTTCCTCTCATCCAGGGCATGCATAAGGCTGTCAAATGATTGAGCTGTGAAAGTCTTACAAGTGGGTGTGTTGGCATGTTCTTGTCTCCTGGCTGGAGGTACCTTTATTGGATGCGGGGGGGAACATTGTCACCGAGGATGAGGAAAAGGCTGAGGTACTCAATGCCTTCTTTGCTTCAGTCTTTAACAGGCAGACCAGTTATCCTCAGGGTACTCGACCCCCTGAGCTGGAAGACAGGGATGGCAAGCAGGATGAACCCCCCATAATCCAAGAGGAAGCAGTCAATGACCTGCTACGCCACCTGGATGCTCACAAGTCTATGGGGCCGGATGGGATCCACCCGAGAGTGCTGAAGGAGCTGG
>NW_008794089.1:3197126-3207056 GCF_000699145.1 Aptenodytes forsteri
GCGCTTCGGGACATGGTTTAGTGGGCATGGTGGTGTTGGGTCGACGGTTGGACTCGATGATCTTAGTGGGCTTTTCCAACCTTAATGATTCTATGATTCTATGAGGTCCTAACCCTCATTTTGGTCATGTGATGGATGAGATATGAGGGATGATGGACATTAAAAAAAAAATAAAACGGACGTGTAGGATCCTCATGAGAGAGTATGGCAGATGGTGTTTGCCAGAAGATTTCATATTCAAAGAGTCTTGAAGCATCTCTGAAAAAGAGGATGGCAAGCTTGTGGTATGTATCAGATGAATGAATTTTTCTTGTAGGTTAACCACAATCTGTATCTTGCAAATGCCTGAATTAATTCAGTCTCCATTTATGGCAAATGTTTGTTGCCCTTCAGAGGAATTTATAATTGCCACAGCTAGTTCATGCAGTTGACAAGTGGGTGTACATACCTTGCATTTCAAACATAATAACAGTCTTTCAGGAGAACTATTTTGGGAGCAGGTAAATTTGCATACCAATAACAAGAAAGAAAATTGCATGCACCATTGAGACACAAGAAAGTAGAAAGAAACAGAATTGATAAAGGGAGCAAAATAAGTCTTGCTGTATGGTTTGTTCCTGGCTGTAACGATATAGAAAGTTTGATAATGAGGCCTACACCCATGTCAGACAGACAGAGTTTGCTCAGTACCTACATCCTCAGTTCTCACGATGACTTCAAATGGACTTTTGTGTGCTTTGGAAGGGACTCAGGCTATGCTGTTTTACTGTGCACCAGTACCAGTTACAAAAGAAAGATTATACCCCGAGTGTGTATTATTTTCTCTGCTATTATTTCCATACAGCTTTGGACAAGGTGATAGTTTCTACAATCCTAAGAAGTAGCAAGGACTCACACACTATGGCTTTGTAAAATCTACAGGCGAAGTTTTGGTGTTAACCTTTACTGAAGTGGACAGTTTTAGCTCATGCTGAAATAGGTATCTTTACTTCCTTGTTCTTATCCTTTTGTCTGTGTAATGTTGGGTTTCAAATATATTGTAGAGAATTCAAACTTCTTGGAAGAAAAGAGATTATATGGTGATCAGGTAGTTCACAGCATAACTGACTTTACTAGAGCAGTCGTCTTTTTAGTTTCTCCTTGTATGACACTCTTCTGATGTTTGGCTCTTTTCCCATGTCCTTTCAGTATTTGGGGGACACTCATTTTGAGTATCCACTCAATGCCAAATTTTCTAAAATGTAGTTCACCAATTACATTCACTTTTACTTGTTTTCAGTTTGCTCTCCTACCTTCCAACTGTGTTCACAGTCATCCTTCTTTCTTAGTCCAGTTACCTCGTATGCGAGCCCTTGTAGGCTTTGTTTGTTAGGAGGAGGAATTGATAAAATCAATGAGATACAAAGTTTGGTGCAGTCCTGATTATTGGTCAAGTACATGCACAAAATCTTGTATGTACGGCATTCAGAGGAACAAACAGGTGACAGTAGTTATTCTCAGAAATACCCATCCAGACTCTGTAATGTTAACTGCGCCCAAAAAAGCTGTCTTTGTACCTCTGGTAAAGAACCTAGCTCCCTGGGTAGCGTTTATGACTCTGGCTCAACTCTGGGGGCTACGACAGTGGCCAGCAGCTTGTACTGTGCCCACCTATTCCTCTCAATAAAGGGGCTTTTAAGTAGGAGCATTAGCCTGAAAAAGTTGTGCTCAGCTGCCTCATCCATTTGACACTTCAGTGATCATCAGCAAGAGACCTGCTTCATTCTAGTCATTAATGCTTTTCCAGCATACTACCACCACATCCAAATAAGTCTCTTGCTAGACAACTGTTAATGAACTATGACTTCAGTGTAGGTATGGTCAGCTGATGAAAGTTACAGATTTCTCTCTCTGTCTGGTTTCCCTCTTTGTTGGAGTGTCATATAATAGGTTTTCTTAGGGATTCAGTCTAGTATATTTACTGGCAAATGTGCTGTTTATACTTCAGAAGTAGTTAAAAACCGGCAAACGGAATTCACCTGGATCCATTTCAAGAAAGAATACTTTTGTCTGTAGCCTGGCAAGTAAAGTTTTATTACAAAAATGAAGATATTCTAAAACTTCCTATAAATGATACACTGCTAAATGTGGGTAGATTAGAGAAGAAAGATGATTAGTCAGTAAGCTTCTGTTTGAGGAGTTTGAGGTAAAAGAAAAAAAAAATCCCTTTTTCTAAAAAGATAACAAAAAAAAAATTGCAGGCATGTAAATACAGTGTGTGTATATATGTGCATGTATTAAAGCGTTTCTCCATTTGACAGAATGAAAATGAAAATTGTGGTATCTTTCATCTGTAATCAGACAGTCTGATTAGAATAGCATAATCAAAAGGTGGTAAAAGTCTAGCAACACACCTAGACCACTGCCTGTCAAGGAGTTTCCTCTTTGGTTTACACACCTATCTTTTCTCTCATTTAATTTTCACTGTGTCAGGCCAGCAGGTCAAGGAATGTATTCTTTAGGTTTCGGTGTTTGTAATCCTACTGAGTACCCAGGCTAAATTTTCTGTTTCTGTATTTCGTGTTGCTACCACTGTGTTTTTTGTCCCCTTTTCTGTTAAGCATTGGCTGATGTCATGAGATCAGAATCTCTGCTATTGTTTGAGAGTGAAAAGTTAATCAGTCTTACAGTTGCCGAGAAAAGCTTGTCATTGTGATCAACATGTAATTATTGCTAGCCTGCCAGTGTCTAAGTAAATGAAAACTGCCCCTTTCACCTGAACTCTGACTGCTGATTCCTGATCACACCCCCACTGTTTTGTTATGGGCTGATCTGTGGTGCTGTAGGCAGATATGTTAATAAAGTCAAGACTGATATTAGTGGGAATCCGCAGTACAAAACACTCCACAATTTCATAAAAAGCATGGTATTTCCTGGGTAGAGCAGAGTAACAGCAAGTTTTCCGTCAGGCCAGCAGGTAGGACTGTTACTGTTTTTTTGGAAGCCTGGGCCATTACATAAAACTGATGAGCTGCTGTGCAACATCTGTATAAAGCAAGAACCTCCAAACTGACTGAGACCAAATGTTCCTCTAGCCCAGGATCCTTCCCTTGACAGTGGGCAAAAAAGAAGTGTGTGAAGAAAGTGTAAGGAAAGGGCCAATAAAACCTGATACTTTGAGAAGACTCTTTCAGCCATCAACAAGCTGGGGCAGCTCAGGGATTCCTGCTCCGGGGCGATTTAGTAACTTTCAGTCTACTGGGAACATTGACTGCAGTAAGAACTTGGAACTATTCAAACGTCCTGCTTTCAGCATCTCAGTGAACATATCAATTAAGGTTTTAATTTATAGAAGTTGACAGAAACCAATGATTTCTCCTTGACTTTCCATAGTAGCACCCAAGGCTTCAGCACTTTGGGGATAGATAAAACTCATTTTGACAAGGGAATATATGAAGATTTAACATACAAGTAAAAGGGAATAAAGTGGCAACTGACTATTTTGTTGATTGTATCTTTGCTTTTGTTTTATTTTTTTACTAGGCAAGAAGGAGTAAGGCCTGGAAAGCTAATTAGGAGAAAAACCCCATACTTAGAGAAAGGAATACAGACAAAAAGGGTTAAGTCATATCTGATTATTTTCTTGGAGATCATAGGTTGGGGGAGTATATTTCACATTACAGAAAATTGAGTCATAGATCCAATCCAGTACAAGATTAGTTTTAACAAAGCCTGTTATCTTTAATGGGACTGTTTATGCCTACAGAACTGAGTTTACAAAAAAATCTTTGCTGATTTGAGTGCTTTCGATAAGCATTTGAAGACACAAAAGATGCAAATTCTGCAGATTTATTAAAAAAAAAAGTTTACTAATGTTACCATGGATAGATAGGAATTAGTGAAGCAATGGCAAAGGTTGTAAGAAAATATTCCTAGGGTAGATAAAGTATAATAGATTCCAGTTCTCTAGGAGAATTTAATGGAATTTGTCATGAGAATCCATTGTTAAAATTAATGGCTTATGTTGCTTACAATGATATCTTATCTAGCAGTCAAATTTGGTTTTGACTCAGAACAGATTCCAGCTAATTCTAATGTAATTTCCTAAATTATGTTTTCATGAAGCATACCATAGCTTCAGGATTAGAACTATTTTTTTTTCTTAATTGTGGTGAAATTTTATTGAGTTTACTAGCTTATCCTTGTCCTTCTCTCAAAATAAAAGAAAAAAAGAAAACAGAAGTATTTTCACCCTTTTCAATTGTGTCTCCTAAAGGTAACTTACAAATAATTATTAAAAAAAATATCTGATTCACTCATAAGATGTGACACTTTTTCCTTCGGAATGATTGTACAAAAAGGAAACACAATTTTTCCAGATATTTATTTCTGTAATATTACTAATTTTTCTGTCAAAGTCTTTTTGTTTGTTTGTTTGTTTGTTTTTTTCTTCCAACATAAATTGAAGCTTATAGAAACAAAATTTGTTTGCCAGGTGCAGTATCCTTCCAATACATGTAAGGAAAATCCTGAGTTAGGAACCTTGAGCATAACTTCATGAGTTGCTTAAGGGAAAGGTTTGTTTCACACAAAACCATCCTCCCACACCAGTTACGTATTTGCAAATGGAGCTGGATGCTTGGCTACTAGGTCCATGTTTGGACACAGTGTAGTTTCTGAGGTCATAGCTTTACCCTTATGAGCTGCTTTTTAAAAAATGCCAGAACAGTATTGACGAACAGTGCAGAACCACTGGTGATTTAGAAATCCTCTGTCACATTTCTTCTTTTTTATTGCTAAAATTAGTTTTAGTTGAATATATTAATTGAAATGTCTGCTCCTGAGAAAAATAGAACCCCGTTTTTCTGATCTGTCTTTTCATTTATAAGATCTGCAGAGTAATTTTTATTGCATCAACCTTTAAATCACAATCTTTAATTACATTTAATCTTATTTTTTAAAAATCCAATTATTTATGAAGACGTTGCTGTAGCTGTTGTGAAAAGAAATTTGATTTTGCATTATTTCCATTTTCAGTCAAAAATTGGTAGGGATTGCAGCTTGTGATATCACAGGAAACTGTATAGCTCTGCCTTTGATATCAGTGTTATACAAATGACTTCTCCCCTTGCAAAAATATGTAATGCAACAATTCAAAACAAGAAGAAAAAAGCTGTGATTCCTTCTTTCCTAGAAGCTTTCCATCATTTACATTCACCAGCGAAAGGTTGGTATGTACCTCAAGGACTAATGATAATGAAAAGTTGTATTAAAGAAGAGAAATCTTTCATAACTTGCATACTAACACACTGAACTCATTACAGATTGTCTTACTACAGCATGCTCTTTTATGTCTGCCGTAATGCACTTCATTTTCAAGAGACTGTGACGTGCACTGATTCTGTAAGCATTTTTTCTCTTCCTTATTTTCAAAAGCTGCCTTTGGTTGTCATAAACTACTCACTTATGGGATACAAATTAGGCACTAGGGTTTTCTGCAGTTTCTGACTAATATCAAGATCTGAAAAATTACATTTAAAATGTATCTGGGGCAAGTAATTGCTTTCCATTTTCCTAGAGCAGAGTACTTGTGACGTTGTAGCTCAGGAGCTGCCAGCAACCTCAGCATTTTTATTAAAATAGTGAGCTGTTTGTGGCAGAGGCTGTCTTTTTTGCTGTGATTCAATTTTTTTATAAGACGTGCAGGGAAACTGTGTTCATGGTTTGATGTTCTAGGCATTATCATGTTATGACTAGTCAGTAATAAACATATATTTTTGAAGGGTTTATAGACAAATTGTAATACTTCACTCCAAGTTGAAATTTGTAATTTCTTGGAAGTGAAACATTGCTTTGTTTTTGCTACGTACTATTTATATAGGTGTGGCCACAGCTCTGGGGTACACCTCCAACATTTGCCATGACACCTTAATTTGCCATTCAGTAAGCTGTTCAGTCCTCCTCTAGGTTTCTCCTGAAAAAAAACCAACCAGTATTAATATTCCTAGTTGCATATGCTGGAAGTAGCACAATGGATAACTCTTTGCTCTCAGTCTGCCTTCTATTTCACAAGCAACTCCCACTAAACTCTTGACTCAATAAAATACATAAACATATTTGACTTTAAACCAATCTAAAAAATAGAAGAATAATGGAAAGGTTGGAAATAAGCATATGAACATCTGCAACATATCTCTAAAAAACTATTTCTGCACTTGATTTTAAGTGGCCTGTGTCAAAATCTTGATGAAAATGGAAAAATGTCATGCAGACATACAAAAAATAATTGAATAGTAGTTGCAGTTTTCCAAAGAGCTCTGCTCCAGTAACTATGAAAGCAAATTGCTCTGATTAAGTCATAGTAAAAGTATATTTAACATATAAAAGCATCCCAATTTGGTTGTCGTAAAGGATTTGTGTGTTAGACATACACTTTGTATTTGAAGATGTATTTTTACATTTTGCATTGAGTATGGCCAACTTGATTCTTTATAGTTCTATAAACTCTGTGTTCTGTACCTCTTTCAAAGATAACAGTCTTCCTAAAAGAAACTCAGTTATTTGATATTATGCTTTAATATAGTATTATGAGGTTGACCTAGACTGCTGTTCTGAACAGAAAAGTGACTATAAAAATGATATGATGAGTTTTCTGAAAAGCAAAAAGAAAATTCAGATTCAAGTTAAAAAAAGGCTTAAACTATCCAAAAGCTATCTTTAGAACACTGAAAACCCAGGTTCATTTAGTGGCATCTCAAACTCTGTAACTTGGGTAAACAGGATTTTATTTTATTCCTATAATTGAACAAGAAGAAATCTAACATAAACTAACAGTACATTTCAATACACTGCATCAAGAGATACTCATTACCTGCCCCTCTTTTAGACGGCATGTCCCTAAGCAATAAGACAAATTTTCAAAAACAATTGAACAAGTCAACATAAGCTGAATGAACAGTGCAATGGCAATAAATATCATGTTACTTCAGTTCACCATTAAAAAGAAAAGAAGAAAACCTCCTACAACTCAGTGACATCTGTAAGAACCTGCTTGCCTTTAAGCCATCCTGAAAGAGAAAAGATGTAAATGCTGAGAAATTACACATTGCTCTACTAAGTGGTTCTTTTTGATAATAAGAAAAGCAAAGGAAAGAGTATGATGGAAGGAATAGGATGGGAGAAAAGAGAAAGGTCAGGTAGGGTGAAATACCTTGGAGAAGAATTTGGAAAGAAGTGAAAGAAAACCTCTAATAGTCCACAATTACACAATGATGTTGACTTCAGTGTTCATGGTGGTATCAGAGGTCTACATGTATGGGTTACCAAACAGCTGAAAAATATTAGGTGCTGGTACTATTGCACTATTTGTGACAGTACTTTTCTGTTACTCAGCCTTGCCTCATTTTTAGAACATGCAACAGATTGTTAAGCTCTAGTAAATCCATTGTGAATCTGAAACCTGCCTCTTTTCTGTGCCCTACACCAAACCAAACTATGCCAGATGGGGCTAAACAAAAACCTGAGATAAAGAAGAAGTAGGACAAATAGTTATAGCAGCAGAGATCGCTGAATTTAGACACTGCAGTCTCTCAATGTCAGGTGGGGATTGCTGGGTCTGGTATGGCTGCCCTCGCCAGTCTGGCTGCACATGGTTTGAACTGGCTTGCAAAAAAATCACTGTCCTTTGCAGGCCTGCATTTAAAGTAAACTACAATTTATGTTTGTTTGGCTTAAAGTGCTCTGATGCATACTCTGGCAGCTCAGAAGCTGAACAATTAGCAAAAAAGCCATCTTTGTAGCATGCCTGGGAGGGAAGACTGCAAGTGGTAAATTGGTCAGCCACCCCAAGCCTTACGTTGCCTTTGTGAAGGCAGGTTAAATTGCACAGTCAGTTATTGATGTTCAGCTGACCTTTGGGTAACCCAAAGCTACAGCAACTTAGTCAGTATATGTAACCTTAGCTTTCATTTAAAAAATGCCAAATTAAGCCAGTGACAGTACTTTGGATCCTGCCATTCTCAAATATCTCCCTGTTAATTATATACCTTATATGCTTCAGTGAATATGAATGCACTGAGCGCATTTTTAAATTCTGAAAGTTTCCATTAAAATTTGAGCTCAAACAGCCCATGAAGATAGGGATTTAATCCTTCAAACTCTGATGATATTTGCAGATCTAGGTCCTTAACTGACTTCTTTTTTACTTTATGGAAGTCTAATGCAAAGCTTATTTCAATTCAACAGCTACATGCCAGTGACACATCAGAAATAGTTATGATTTTTCTTTTCATTAAGAAATAGAAAAATTAGAATCTGAATTTAAATGAAAATGTTAAATAAACATACTGAACCAATTCTAAGTATTTCTTAATGTGAAATTAGAGCATGAAATTATATCTTCATGTAAATGTAAATTTCAGTTTTATGTTAATGAAAAATAATGTTTTGACTGCGTAAAAGCTTGTCTGAGCTTAGTATGAATCCAGTAAGGATATTCTAAATAAATATAAAGCTCTGGTGAAATACTTTTTCACTCTAAAAAGTCATAGTAGAAGAACCACTCTGAAATGCACTAGACTATGGTTTCCTGTTTCGTCTGCTTTTTATTATAAAAAAGTGTTTACATCCAAACCAACCTAGATAGGTGGAAGTACTATTGTTAAAAAGCAAAAGGAACAGTCAAGATACACTCAACCCCTTGAAAAAAAAAAATAACCACAGAAATTTCTTAACTTTGCTGTTATTAATGTGTGAGGTGACTAAATCAAGCTAAGATACAGAAATGTTCCATCATTTTATGTCCCATAAATGCAAATGAAGACATTTTCTCCAAACAGCTTTGCTGATTGGAAGAACACTCAAAAAAATAGGAGCATTGTGGAAGACTGAAAGTAGTATGAATTCAGTAGGATAAAGCTGAATCATTTGGGATTATCAGAAACAACAGCAGGACTGAAAACAAAACAGAAAAATGGTCTAAAGTACATGCTGCAGTAAGCCAAGATGGAAGTTGTGTCTTCAGAATAGCCATAGTTTCTTAACTGGAAATACTGAGTCACTCAGAAGCTCAAAAGACCCCCAACCAAAAAAATAGTAATTTAAAAATACTAGTGTCAAAGATAATATTTTTGTTACCTTTTTTCAATTCTGGTTTATAGAATAACTGTAGAATTATATTTTCAATTTTTTTCTCTCCCTGAACCTAAGGGTTAGAAACTTGCTTTACTTTGTAATGAAAGTTATATTTTCATGTAATACCAGGACTGGTACGTAAGAAAAAAAAGAAGCATGGAGGCAGAGATAGGGACCAGGGAAAAGGAACAGCTAATTGCATCAATTAATGTTGCAAACTTGCAACAGAATGGACATAACTGTGGTCCCACTGGCCTTGTTCCAGTTATTCTCTCATTTTGAATTAATTTTCAACATTTAGAGACACTTTAAAATTACAAATTCAGTAGAGCATAATAGGCACCTAATCTGAAACAGAAAAGAAAAATCTAGGTTATATGTTGGTAACCCAGCATAAAGTGTCTATATTGCCAGAAAAGAAAAAATATCCTCTGGTTCAAATTTACACAAAATCTGGCATAGAAGCATTACATCAGCAAATAGTGATTCACAGATTTGCACAGATCATAGAATCATAGAATATCTCAAGTTGGAAGGGACCCATAAGGATCATTGAGTCCAACTCCCTGCCCCTCACAGGAATACGTAAAACTAAACCATATGACTAAGAGCATTGTCCAGATGCTCCTTGAACTCTGACAGGCTTGGTGCCGTGACCACTTCCCTGGGAGGCCTGTTCCTGTGACTGACCACCCTCTCAGTGAAGAACCTTTTCCTAATGTCCAATGTGAACTTCCCCTGATGCAGCTTCATTCCAATTCCTCGTGTCCTGTCACTGGTCACCAGAGAGAGGAGATCAGCACCTCCCCCTCCGCTGCC
>NW_008794089.1:3207471-3209071 GCF_000699145.1 Aptenodytes forsteri
TCGAGGGAGTCCACAGCTCCTCCTAGTTTAGTATCATCAGCAAACTTACTTAATGTACATTTGATTCCTACATCCAGTTCATTTGTAAAAACATTAAAGAGCACTGGCCCTAAAATTGAGCCCTGGGGAACCCCATTGGTGACTGGCTGCCAGCCTGATGTAACCCCATTTACTGTAAGTCTTTGAGCCTGACCCATCAGCCAATTGCTCACCCAATATATTATGGACTTGTCTAGCTGTGTGCTGGACATTTTGTCCAGAAGGATACTGTGAGAGACGGTATCAAAAGCTTTGCTAAAATCCAAAACCACCACATCAACTGGCTTCCCTTAATCAACTAGATGGGTGACCTTGTCATAAAAGCAAATTAAGTTGGTTAAGCAGGACTTTCCCCTCGTGAACCCATGCTGGCTATGACCAAGGACTGCATTGTCTTTCAAGTGTTTTTCAATAACTCCCAGCATAACCTTCTCCATAATTTTACCTGGCACTGAAGTAAGACTGACAGGCCTGTAATTACCAGGGTCTTTCTTCTTACCCTTCTTGAAAATTTGGACATTTGCCAGCTTCCAGTCAACTGGGACCTCTCCAGATTCCCAAGACCGTCAAAAAATAATGGAGAGAGGTCCCTCAATAACATCGGCCAGCTCTTTCAGCACCCTGGGATGATGAGATAAGAATAAGCACACAGGATGAATTTCCAAGAAGATAGTATCTATCTAAATATTACAGCATTCCTCCAAGTAAACGATCAGGAGTACCTTTGCCATGATAAACAATCCTGTAGTTGGCCTCATGTAACAGAAAATCATCTGTTAAATAGTAAAAAAGCTTTAGATGTTACCAGTGATATACCACCCTGATAGGCAGCAGCATTTAGCTGGCTTAATGACAAGGGGAAGTGTCAGATAAATACAGAAACAGAAAAATAAGCTGCATTGTTAATCTTGCAACCTCTCTATGAATAGACAAATGACCTCTCTTTGGTAGGAACAAAAAAAAGAGCTCAGTGTTATGGACACCAAACCATACTGCAAGTTCAACCAAATGCTGCATTTGTGAGTTGTATTTTCTTTATAGATGTCCTGGTTTCGGCAGGGATAGAGTTAATTTCTTTTCTAGTAGCTGGTACAGTGTTTTGGATTTAGGATGAGAACAAAGTTGATAACGCACCGATGTTTTAGTTGTTGCTAGGTAATGCTTACACTAGCCAAGGACTTTTCAGCTTCCCATGTTCTACCAACTGAGAAGGCTGGAGGTGCACAAGAAGCTGGGAGGCGGCACAGCCAAACTGGCCAAAGGGACATTCCATACCATGTGACGTCATGCTCAGTACATAAACTGGGGAAAGCTGGCCGGGGGGGCCGCTGCTCGGGGACTGGCTGGGCATCGGGCGGCAGGTGGTGAGCAATTGTACTGTACATCACTTGCTTTGTGTATTATTATTATTATCATATTATTATTATCAATTTATTTCAATTATTAAACTGTTTTTATCTCAACCCACGACTTTTTCTCACTTGTGCTCTTCCAATTCTCTCCCCCATCCCACCGGGTAGGGGGGAGTGAGCGAGCAGCTGCGTGGTGCTTAGTTGCCGAC
>NW_008794089.1:3212916-3215246 GCF_000699145.1 Aptenodytes forsteri
TTATTATTATTATCATATTATTATTATCATTTTATTTCAATTATTAAACTGTTTTTATCTCAACCCACGAGTTTTTCTCACTTGTGCTCTTCCAATTCTCTCCCCCATCCCACCGGGTAGGGGGGAGTGAGCGAGCGGCTGCGTGGTGCTTAGTTGCCGACTGAAGTTAAACCACGACAATAGAGCAGACAATTTTTTTTTGTTGCTGGATATATTTCTCTATCAGGAAAAAGTATTTGTTAAGATGACATCAGTTGCTGGCACAGAGCTCTAACAAAGTTAGAGTGACCGACAATGAAATAAGCCATGCTTGTTTTAAGACATATGGAAATATTTTAACCAAGTTCTGGAAAGCAATTAGTCGTTGAATTACTTCAACTCTGTGTACAATAAACTTTTCGGTGTTTTGTTTTGTACATTTTTAAGGAGACAATACCAGTTTGAGGGGGGAGGCACATGTTTTGGAGTGGTTGAATCAGTTTGGGGTGTGGTTTTTTTTCTTCTTAAACCAGTATGTGTTTATTTTTTCTTAAGTCAATACAAGCTTTAATAAGGACATGATTATACTCACTAAAAAAAAAAAAAAAAAAAAATTTTAGAATCTTTATAGTGGCATTGCTCAGACATGGATTTAGTGAAGGAGACTCTCAGGATTGTAGTCTTCCTGTTATTGTCACCTGCGGTACGCATGTTCTTCTGATACATCAGTTGTTAACAAAACGCATGGTCACTCATATTCATACTGGGACTGCGTCCTCCCGTTTGCATTCTTCTCTTTCCCATTGGAAAATACCTATGATAATATGTGTGTATATCAATGCAATTATCCCTAATCTAAAGAGTCCTGTCACTTGAATTATTTAAGAAAGGCTTTAAGGGATGCACTGAAAGAAAGAAAATGTGGTAAATTTGAGGGCAGTTTTGTTTCTCAGGCCATTTCCTGTCTCAGAAGTGCCGCTACAGATCAGTGGAACTACTCAGTGTGTAAAATAAAGCATGCATATAACAGTGTGGTCAGAAGTTAATTTCAGCTGCAGATAAAACAAATGTATTTGCTTTGTACTGAAGGGAACCAGGAGCATGTACATTGACACAGTTTACCAGGGGGATAGTAATGATCAGCTAAGATATAACCGCTTCCACTGACTGTGCCTAAGGTTCAGATACAGAAAGACTAGTTCTTATTTGGCTCCTAGCTTTTCATTTCACTGGGACGGAAACCTAGATGGGAACTAGGAAGTTAAATATCTTATTGAATTTAGGTTTTTATCTTCTCAGAATCGGAGAGTGATGCAGGAAGTAAGGACTAGTCATTTCATTTTTGTCACTCAGGAGCCACAAATCTGATTTAAATGTGTGCCTAAGTGAATTAAGAGTCTGAGTACCAGTGTTAACTGGGTTGCAAATTATACTCCCCTTGGTTTACTATTATTTGGTTTATCTTAAGTTTCTTCTGTTATGTTGCACAGCTTTACAAGTAAAGAATAATTACTGTACCGTTTGTTCTGTAGATAATATCAGAATCAAGGATATGCCGGCACAACTGCTTTTGAAAACAGAAAAAACATTAGCAACAGTGACAGTTGCTTTCTGTGTTTACATATATGTAGTGAAAATAAAGATATTCTGATTTCTGATTTCACACTATAGCTGGTATGGGCTGTCTAATAATGAACATCAGCAGACAGAGTAAATCACAATGTCAGTGTTATATTAAGAAACATGCCTACTCTTTGACACTGTTGCACTCAACATACTGCTCTTGGCAGCCTAAGTCTGCCATTAGAAATACAGATGACTGAAAGAGCATATTCTACTAATTACTCTCTCTCTCTCTCTCTCTCTCTCTCTCTCTCTCTCTCTCTCTCTCAGCAGTAAACTACCATTAAATATTCCTGCTGTGCTCTAGTTAGAGCATAGTTTCAGACTTAATGGAAGTAAAGAGCCCGTGCCTCACTGAGGCTAGATATCACTAGTCAGCTCATGTGTAGTACTCTGCTTCTGGGAAATGTAGTAGATCCAGAGCCAGTCCCTGAGGAGGGGCTCGATAAATTCCTGCTGAATCCCTGTGGGCAGCATGACAATATATAAGCATCCTGAAACGGTCATAGTAGTGGATTTGTGTCCTGGTTTCGGTAAGGATAGAGTTAATTTCCTTCCTAGTAGCTGGTACAGTGTTTTGGATTTAGGATGAGAACAAAGTTGATAACACACCGATGTTTTAGTTGTTGCCAGGTAATGCTTACACTAGCCAAGGACTTTTTAGTTTCCCATGCTCTACCGACTGAGAAGGCTGGAGGTGCACAAGAAGCTGGGAGGGGGCACAGCCA
>NW_008794089.1:3215271-3239768 GCF_000699145.1 Aptenodytes forsteri
GGCCGCTGCTTGGGGACTGGCTGGGCATCGGTCGGCGGGTGGTGAGCAATTGTACTGTGCATCACTTGCTTTGTGTATTATTATTATTATCATATTATTATTATTATCATTTTATTTCAATTATTAAACTGTTTTTTATCTCAACCCACAAGTTTTTTCTCACTTGTGCTCTTCCAATTCTCTCCCCCATCCCACCAGGTGGGGGGGAGTGAGCGAGCAGCTGCGTGGTTCTTAGCTGCCGACTGAGATTAAACCACAACAATTTGGAAACCAAAAATTGGCAGTTGTGGCTTTGCCTCGTTTGCTGATTGTTTTTGGGCAAGTTCTATCACCAAAGGATCTGAGTTGCTTTACAAGTCTATTAGCAATTCAATCTGTGGTTGCCATATGTACTGCATGGTTTTTCTCTTACCCTCATTCTGTGGTAAGTGTGAGTTTAGTATTTTGAAAGATATTTTGATTAGGGCCTTTTTTTTTCCCCCAAAATGGAAACACTGTTAAAGCGTGTTCAAGACTAATGAAGAAGGTTCCTTACAGTTATGGAAGACAGTGGAGTTTATGATGGCCCTTATTTCTTAGGAGAAACTATTTCATGGTCTTGAACCATCTCCCCAGTAAGTGTCTTGTCTTGTACAGGTGAGCTTTATCTTTATGGTGGAAGGTTCTACTGCAGTGGAGGAGAAAGTTTATGACTGCAATCTTTATCTTGGAACTTCAGGTCATCTATTAGCTATGCTGGGCTTATGCCACAGAGCACGTTAAGCATAAAGAATAGAGGTTGAGACCAGGTCATTTAGTCTATTTGATCACTTTTTTCCTATGTAGAAAATAAAAGGAACAATTTTTACCCAGGTTTTTCAGTTTGATTTGACATCCTCAGTCAGAAAGCAGTATATAAATGCAGCAGTATTGTATGTTAACTTATATTTGGCAGGGATTAAAAGTAGCAACTTGCACATTATGAAATCTTAATGTTTGTAATATACTTGGGACCTATGTATAGTCAAGGATGTGCATGCAAATGGAGTGCAACATATATCTGCTGTAACACATACACACATATAAAGATATTAGTATATAAAGGATATTAAAATTACTGCCTTTTCTAGCAAACACCAGTTTCTGTTATGCTTTGCCAAAACTGCAGATAAGAGAAGTATTTTACAGGTTTTTAATGCCTGGATTGACTGTTGAAGAAGTATATAGGGGACTTTTGTTCCCGAAGAAGTATTCAGGATGAATTAATAAATTCTAATGTCATCTATGTTGCTTTCTGCAGTCTCCATTTCCTTCTCAGGCTCTCATTGCAAGGTTGTTAGACTTCTACATTCCAGCCAAGTAAATTAGCATGGGCAGATTTTTTTCTCTGGGAAGGCTGGGAGTCATGTTTGGGAACTCTAAGAAGATGACATCCTCATACTGATGCTGTGATTTTTATTGGCTCTTAATATACTCAATTCCTTGACAATATTAATTATTGCGTATTAGATAAAGAATAAAAATTGCATTCCAGTGGAATTATTGCAAAGCTCCTCTGATAAATAATTAAAAATATATACATTACCATCCTGCAGAGGAAAGAAGGAATCAGTTCCTCCTTTTCTTACTGCATTTGAGACTGAGATTGTGATTCCGTGATGAAGTCAATCCAGTTTTAGATTCCTGCTCCAGATCATACAAGCTGAAGTCATGGGATGCTAAAGGCTGATCCAGTATAAACTAACTATTGGTTCAACAGTGCAAAAAAACCAACTAAACAAAACCAGTAATGATGGATTTACTTCAACTTATACACTTTATGCAGAATCAGGTATTGTCCGGCAGCTTCGTTCTAACTTGATGCTGGAAAATATGTCACCTATTCTCTCACAGCTGGCATGAAGCCAGCATAAAATATAATGCCAGAATGAGTTCTTTGTCATGTACAGTGGTTAATTTGACAGAAATACAGTTGCATCCACGTGTCTGAACTAGAGTGAATGTGCACTTTTAAGTTGTCAATGGCGCATAGATCAGGTATTAGTGAGTGTGGGGCCATAGCCAGGAAGGGACTGTCCTTTGGCAAGAACAAAAATATGGCCTAGCTGCAGGTAAAACTTCCATGATCTCAGTAGAATTATATGACTGTTTTTCAAAGCCACTCTCAAAGAGTGCTGTAAAAATGTAGTGCTATTTTTTAACCACTCTATCCATACTCCAACCTAACATTTATTTGAGAATCCTAACCTTGAAGTTTAAAGAAGAGGGGAAACTACCACCATGTTTACAGCCATTTCCTTCCCATCCCTTAAGAAAAGTAAGCTTACTATGACAGAGAGCAGAGGGCAAGGTCTGCAATATTACCTGTGCACACACCTATCAATTTCAGAATCTGAATTGCCATTCTCTTGCAAAGGCAATAAACACGGTAATATGTCTTGGATGAAAAGCAAGAAATATAATAGGTTTGCTAGGTAACAGACAAAAAATCTGCCTAGAAAACAAGCAATAGGGTAATCTCATTACAAGAGAATATTCAGGAAATTAAAACTAAAAATGCAAAGTGAATACATTTAAGCTAAAGACTATTAAACCCCCAAATATATTTGTATCAAGAATAAAATGACAAATGACTGTTACAGCATAAACCTCCTCTTTCAAAGAAGTGGTGGTTTCTGGTGTTCTGTTGATTCATTTTCAGCCTCTTGATTAGATAAATCTTCAGCGTGAGATGTCTCACACATTCTGTAGTAACGGCAAATATATTCTGGCAATGAAAATGTAGGGAGGAAGAGAAAGGAATCCAAATAAAAGAATGTGTCTTCTAACGTAGCTCAACTGCCACACTATAAGGGCATATATAGAAGATCTTTGTGTTTTGTAAAGTATATTGTCTTTGTTCTTTATTGAACTGTAGAAACACTAAAATAAATAAAATATTTCTGACAAGAATACCAAGCACACAATATTTGTCTATGTAAAGAAGTATTAAAAATTACTGTCTTTAAAGATTTTTTCATTTTTTTCTTATACTCCTGTAGTGTAAATGGAAATGTATAGTTTGACTAACAAATCTCTCTCTTCTTGAGCTCATGTTAGTTGTACTCAAAATAAATAAATATTGAAGGATTTAGAAATAATTGCTTCTAATTCTCTCAGTTTTTCCTCTCTCAATTCTTCTGTCTTAAAGAATTGAATGGTGTGACAATGATCGTCAGTTTAATGAAACTTAAATGCACCTATTGCTTGATGTTTATTATGGATTTAAAATATTTGCACCAAGAGCAGCTGGATTTCATCAGTGAGAAGGTTTGCCTGCTTGGACAGTTTACCATATGAGTCTGGCTGTATCAGTGATGACTGGATGTCACCCCATGGTTAAATGCTAGCATGCAGCCAGGTTGTGTTTGTTTACACTGTTCCATGAGTCAATTCATCTCTCAGCCACGCTGACCATTTCGCACTGTGCTTCCCCCTGGAACTGCACCGTTCTTGGAGCAATAGTTTGTCAGTAGTACCTTATGTTTCAGCTCCTTTCAGCTGTGCAGCAAAGTCCTCAGCAGATGGAAATTAGGCTCCTTTGACCCCATCGTGTCCAAATGCAGTGTTGGTGCTGCACTTCTCCAGCCCTTGAAGTTCCCACTCAGTTTCTAAGGAGAAAAAAAAAAATATATATCTAACCACAGCAACTATAAGTCTTCTTACTCCAAACTTTGAAAACAGATTTTTTTTTTTTTTTTTTTTAGCTCTGGATGAGCCCTGCTCTAATCTCCAGGAAAATACCTCTTCTCACTTGTAATTCTGCAGTCACCATGGATGGTTCTAGGAGGACAGTGCGTTCCTTTCCAGCTAGCTATAGTTTGTTTCTTGAGCTCAGGAGTGGTGCTGCATATCATGAAACTTTTCCAAGGGAAGGATTCTTCTTTTCGGTCCTAGGCAGTACCTGCTTCTCTTCTGCCTTTCTAATGTCATTTAGAGTAAGTTGCTGGCAATGAAAGGCTAGTTTTGGCTGAAGCTACTACTTCAAAAAAACTGCTGCCAAAACTGCAAAATCTGCCTGGTAGAAAAATGTCAGATATATATGGCTAAGGGACCATGCACAATTTACAGAAGTGTAATATGGGACACAGCAATGGCTGGCTAGCTTCTGCCTGATATCTCACTATGTACCATGACAACAAAGCTGTTATGTATAATGTCTAGAAGGAACATACTTACCTTGGGCAAATACCTGCTGTCTATGCTGTGAGCAGTGACTCATCATGAACTCAGAACTGGCTGTACGAATATAGCTTCAACATGCGGATTTACTTAGAGTAATTATATCAACAAATATCACTTCAAAATTAACCTTTGCATGTCACGTCACTGGATCTTTCAATTGTCCAAGGCTTTGTTACAGGAAAGCAGACCATTGCTCAAGTTAGCCCATGCAAGTTGTTAAAGACACACTTACAAATCTTCAGGCAGCCTGGGAAACAAATACTGGGGGATTGTCACTTCAAACACCAGTGATTGGCAGTTCAAAGGAATATATGACCTTAGGATTCAGCCACTTATCCCAAATATTTCTTAATGCAAACTAAATTAAGCTGAAAGCAAATAGAAGTAAATAGTTACAAAATCCAGAACAGGCCACAAGAATGCAAGGAACGGGTGAATAGGGAGGAAAATAAAAAAAAAAAAAAGAAAAGAAAATTCCTGCTTAGGTCTGTCTAGCACATAGGTTATCTCTAAATTTTTATGTTCTGCTAATTCTGCTAACAAGCTTCTATATGATCAGGCCAACAAGCTGGCAAGAGCTTCATAGCATTCCTAGCTGAGGATCATGGCTCTTTTCCAACCCTTACCTTTTCAGGTTGTATCATGGGAAGAGATCCTAAACCCAGCATATCCTACGCTGTCTTTACAGTCCAGATAAGTCTTTGGATCATGGTATCATCTAAACTCAACCCTTTCCTCCTTATATATAACTTTTCATTAACCTAGTCATTAATTGTTTATTCCTTGTTTGTAGCTGCTAATACCTGAGTCATGACCAAAGGACAGTTTTCACCTTGTCAGGCAGACAAGGTGAGATTCATCTCGCCTGATTTAGACATTTAGAATGGTAGAAACAGGTAGAAACCTGTCTCTTAGATAACTCTGGGTCCCTTTGTGATCAAAGAATAAAATAGACATTTTTAGGGAATGATTAATTTGCTTTATTTTAGACTTCTACATTCAGATGAATCACTCTGTAGGAGTACTACTTTCTTTCTAATGAGTATAAAGGAAGCCCAGGGTGACCAGCTTAGAGGTAGACATCTGCATTATTGATCAATAAATCCTTATTTTAACAACCTTTCCCATGGCTGACCAAGCCTTCAGCAACCTATTATAGCTGTATAGAGCATAACATTCTTTCCTACAGGTCTGGAAAAAGTTTAATCCCAAAGCAAAGATTCCTTATATGTGAGCTTCATAGTTCATGTGTGTACATGTTAATCCTAATTGGTCAAATTAAGTGATCAACAGTTGTGCATCAAATTAATGACAGGGCTTTGTTTTTAAACAGACACAATAGTGACCTGTGCTATTGTCAGATCCCGTGCTGATAAACAGGGTGCATTTCAACAACTTCCTTGCTTCAGTCATTCAGTGCCTTTTTCTAGCAAAGGTTCCTTCTGCCCTTTCTCAAAATAAAGGTAGCATGTTTTCTGCTTTTGGTCATTAGATTTGCACTCCAGATTGTTTCACAAAAAGAGCCTGTGCCTTTTGTGTGGTAACTTCAGCTGTCTTGTTATTATAGTGTAAATTGCAGCTGCAGCTGTTACCTATGTTATGTCTTTAACTGTCATGTAAAGTTTTATTTAGAAACAGAGATGTGAAGAGAAAATGTCAGTATATGAGGAAGGAGCACACTGAAAGCATAACAGTGAACAATTTTTTCATGTTGGAAATAACATCCACATCTTATCTTGAGGAAAAGTACTGAGAACTTCAAAAAAATTATGTTCTCCTTTTCTGTTGGAAATAACTTTTTAGAAGAAGTTGGTACTGAAACAACTTCTTTCTCAGATCATGTCTTTCATCCTATCTTGGGCATTTCAAGAATATTATCACCTTCCTATTCCTCTGAGAATAGCTAAACCTTGGTTGTAACTTACCTACCAGGTGGAAGAATTTTAAATGAAAAAAAGGTTTCTAAACCAGTTTAAAGCGACTGAGAAAAATGTAAAGACAGTTCAGAAAAGAGAACAAAAATCATTCTAGATATTTTTAAAAAAGCCTTTGCAGATACATTAAAATTAGAGGTGAGGTATCAACTTTTATCAGGGAGGGTATCCGTTTGTGGGAACTGGTTTCCAAATATGGACTTATAAACATTCTCATCTCTGAAACCTGTAATTCAAGACCAAATTCTCGTCTAGAAGATATATGATTGTCAGACATGGGATCTCAGTCTTAAATTACCGGGTAACTGAATTAAGTTCTATGGCTTTTGTTATATGGCAGATCAGACTAGGCGGTCACAAGCCCTTACGACTTGAAAAATCTATGAAACCTGTAACTCTTGCACACCTGGCAAAGTATAATGCACATCCTAACCATACCATCATTTCAACATCATGACTCTGAAACTTGCAGTCCAGGAGAGGACCACTAATAAGCTTGCTCTTACTTGTTCTCACCTACCTCCACTCTTGAAGTAGAGGAACATAGAGAGTTCTGTATCTCTGCCACACTTTTCTAAATAAGGGCCATTGCTCGCATGGAACAGAGTGTTGTTGCCTTCACAGTGCTGTCAGCAAATACTTGTGAACATTAGGAACCAGGGTTTCAAGCAATAGCAAGATGCTGCTGAACAGCTATTTGTCTGTATCTTTTGTCTTAATCTCACAGCTCATAGATGAAAGCTCCGACTGAGTCCTCAGCTCAGCAGAAAATGGAAGAGACTTGGAGACAGCAAGGCAAGATTCTGCTTCCTGGGCTTTAGCCTGCTCTGAGCCATGCTGCAGCCCCTACTGAGATCCAGGCTCAGCACTGGTTGCCTAAATCCAGTTTTTACCCTGCTTGCAAAAGACAAGATATAGGATTCTCTCTATCACACTTTCCTTTCTCAGTGCCAGCAATACCCAGATGGAAGTAGCCCCAGCTGAACTCAGACTTCATTAGTGGCTGTTGCAATCCAACAGCTGCTGCCTTATACAGCTGATGGACATGTTCTTTCTTCTACCACAAGTGAGGATGTCTTGCTGCCTTCTGAGCTTTCCTCAGGCAGTGTTTGGTGCCTGTGGGAAATGTTTCCTCCTGGCTTGCAGTAATCCCACCTTACTGGGAGTACAGGATAAAGGCATTCTGGACCCCTGCTTTTGGTTTCTGTCTACTGCTGATTTCAGAGTGAAGCACATTTCAAGTCATCTAGAACTCCCCTTTTTCCCCAAATCAACTAATCCCTACTCTTCAACACAAACACATGGGGAACTGTAGGAACTTGAAGAAAAAAAATGATGGGAAAACAATGGGAGGAGAAGCTGTAGGCTCAACTAGCTGTGTATAGTCCCTTTAAAACAGGATATTTTACATGGACAGAAGGCAGTATCTTTTCACAATTAATTGGTAGTACATATAACAGAGAGAGAAATTGTGTAGTATGTTTCTGAAGATAAGACTTGTTCAAAAGGGAAACGTGAATGGACGTAAGGACTCATGGCCCCTAAAGATCAGTCAAACCTTATTTGGGTACTAGAAGCTTGTAGGGTTTGAGCATCTCCTCTGGGTGCTTATGTTTGGAAGTGTTGTTTCTACAACATTGTTGATATTCTGCAAATTGGAAAGCAAAACCAGTTATTAATAACAGTAGAATATTATAACAGAAATTAAGTTACTTGCCTATTGAAATATCAAGAAACATTTATTCCCATGTAATTCAACACAATTCCCATATATTCCCATATGATTCACGAACCATATGTATATATTTTACTGTAAGTCTGACCAATAGAGTTACTAAACGTAAGAAAGCTCCTAGTCTTACTATTTCAGATTTATAGCTATAAGCTAGTTTTTCTCACTAACCAAAACATGTAATTGCATGTGAGATAGTATGCCATTAACTAGGTATTTCCTTAATACAGCCAATGCATTCTTATATTACATATTTCACTGCAAGTGCTGACAACCTGAAAACTCAAAACATCAGTTAGTTTTCATAAATCTGTTTTATGTATGAAGTTATACTGAAGTCTTATACAAAGAAGCCTGAAACTTGGTATGACTTAAGTAACACTGCTCGTACCACCATAAATGACTTTAAATTCTGAAAACACATATTATCAAATATTTTACTATAATGCATAAAAATAATCATTTAGAGGTTAATTGGAGAGATACCTGTGGTTAATCTCTGTTAATTTGGAAAATTACAACAAATAATTTACAGTTATTTTAAGTCTAATACTTTAACACATCAGGAAATTTTCTGATGAGATTGACCATTACGTTTATTATCTGAAAAAATTAATTTTAGATAAAACTAGTGTTTAAATGATGAAAGGAATTATATTTGTTAGCATTTGAATTAACTTTGATTCTACTGTTTTACTGAAGGTCATAGAGTTTAATTGACATTGATGAAGTCTTATATTCAAGTGACCTATGGTTGACACTAATAATGACAAAATCTTCTTTCTGGAAGAAGAGGATTACCGTGGTAGACCTTAAATAACTCGGCATTTTCAGTGAGATGACCTTGTTATTTGCATTATTCATGGTATTTCCAATGGTAAATATAAAGGGATATCAAGAAATACTGCTCACACCGAGATGCCCATATCTCTCATAGAATTGACAAGTGTTTAAAGGAGCAAGCAGTCTACATAAGTGTACTGTAGTATGCTGTGACTGCCCATTCTAGTCTGAGTAAATTTTTAGGAAAGTTTCTGAAGCTTTTAATATCTTGGGTTGTTTTTTTGTTGTTGTTCTTTGCAGCTTCTTTGCTATGTTCAAAAGGTGCAGGAAATACAAATTTGGCAAAATACAATGAAGAGATTAATCAAGCCAGTGGAAAGAAAAGATATATGTGTATGTTTGTGTGAACACACTTTGGTAAATAAAGGGCAGGAGTACTCAAAATACGATAATTTTAGCTGCAGTACCAGAACTTAGTATCAGGACATCATGGACACCATCACAGAGATGTAAAGGGAAGTGCTGAAGTTTTGCAGCATGAGACAGGAAGGAGTAAAGAAACTGGCAAAGACTCTAGGAGGGAATGACAGTGGACAGGCTTGGGGACTCATCATATACTTGTTCAGTATGTATTGAAGAGATTCAAGTATTTGCAAATCTTTGGGCAGCATATAACATTTTCTTTTATCCTTGTTGAATCTGCAGACCAACTGTCTGCAAATTCAATAATGTGTGCTTACCTCACCAGGTACATGTAACAGTAGTGCTCAACAGATAAAACACCCATGTAGTTCCTTGGGTGTATGTATCAGTAGCATATCAATTTACTGGGCTTTGTTTTAAAAACAGCGTGGGGGCTGAGGGATGGTGAGCCAAGCAGTATATTTTGTAAAACCGGGCTGCTTATTTGCTAGAATATTTAGAGTGTGCTGGAATATTTAGACATTCCAGCACTTTCAGGGTTTTCTTTGTAGCCAAAATACCTAGAAACATTAAAAAAAACCCAAATTAACAAATTCAGACAGTAACTAGATGCTGGTACTATTTACTTAAGAAACTATCAGCTATAAAAATCACAGAAGTTAGGAATATGAGCATCCATATGCTTAGATGCAAATTACTGCTCCTATGGCAAATGTCTCTTATGCTCTTATTCATGCAAATGAAGTCAAAGCCAGTTTTGTTGTTGACTTCAGAGGGGGCTAAGAACTTACCCTCCAGAATACAGCTATCAACGTCTCTACATTTTAAACCTATATGCTCGTCTCCCAGAGGTAAGCAAACTGATGCATGCTGCCTACCTGGAGCATAGAAGTTAGGGTAAAATTCTGGGCATGAGATCAACCCCAATTCCTTGCACAGCCCTCATGTTTGAAATGTGCTCTTATTGTGTAGTCTTCAGCATAACATGTCTGCCACCATTACTCAAGACCCTCAGTTTGTTTTCTGTTCCTCTGTACCCCCTTTCCTTTTTGTTATCCATAGGTATAGGCAAACATGGAAGAACAGACTGGCTTTTTGGGAAGGGCTGTGTTTTGAAGTGTGCAAGGAATCTGCACACAGCAGTGTGTCACACTGGGGAAATAAGAGAGTATCATATGAAAGATATAGGTATAGGCTCTGAAGTACAGTACAGATGGGGGGAAAAGCAAAGGATGCTGGTTGAGGATGACCTCCAAGTTAACCCTAAGAAGCAATATAGATATAACCTTAATCTGCACACTGCAAAAGTAACTGAGCTCATATTTTAAGGCACTTTCACTAGCAAAGAAATCAGCATCCTCTATTTAGTGAATGTAATTTTATTTCTAATTAGTGTAGTAAAATTGCCATACGTAGTTCATTTCTTGGTTTGGTTTTTGCTTGTTTTCTTTTTCACGGTATGTTAGTATCTGACAAGTGAAACAACTGTGATTTTTCTGGACACTCTTTAACAAACATTAATGAATCCTGATTGTGTAAGAGAATGTTGCATTGTTATTGCTGAAAGCAAACCCCAACAATTTAAATATTGGCAAATAGTAATATTTGTCTGTACAATGGCATAACCTGTAATTAAAACTGAAGTATTATATTGCAGAGAAAATTCTGAGTATGAAGGAAGCATTCTTCAAAATTGTAGCAATTTGATATCTAGTCTGCCAGACAGAGGCTGGCAAAGACTTTCTTCTTTATAGAAGAAAATGATGCATTCAAATGGGTGTATAGATAGATGTAACATTTTGAGGTTACATTCATCCTATACTATTTCCTTGTCATGCTTAGTTTACCAACAAAACTACAAATTATTTTTCATTTGTTTTCTGCTATTCTTAGCCCCAGAGGGTCAGGCTAGTTTATGAAAATCAAACTCTACTGTCTTTTTGGCTCTATCTATTGTCATCTTGAAATTGCTAACACGAAGAAGTCCATGATCATACTGTTTTTCATTATCAGGCTGTTGTTGCTTATAATTTATGAAGCAGAAGGGTACTGGGGTTTTTTCATTTGTTCATTTGTTTGTTTTCCTCTCCGTAAGTTTCATAGATCTTGTAGGTCTGAGAACAATATTAATTTTGACTGGTAAGCTGAATAAACACAATTTTGCAGTCATAGGTGGAGAACACTTATCAACACCAGGGTGTCACTTTAAAGAAGTAACTTTTCTAACCTAATACTTTCAAGTTACCTTTCTTTTCCAATGGTAAATACAATACATTGTAAATCTCAGAGTGGATTCAGCCATTAGTGTTTACAGGTTATGACAGGAACATGCTTCAATTTTGGGGCCTGTAATTCTGCTTTGGTGAATGTCTTTTCAGCTTGTAAACTTACTGTTTGGCTTACTAGCAGCTTCCTGAGATGAAAATAATTGTCACTTGAAGTGACAATATTCATTTTTACTTCATTGTCAAGCACTCTACTGACTTGGCAGACAGAACAGCAGTGTGTTTTCACAGGAGGTGCAAGTTTGGGGAAGACAGAATCCCCTGGTCTCTAAGCTGGCAGATGCTAAAGCATAGCTTTCAAGGAGAGGAATCATACAGTGTTTTGCAAGAAGTTGTGAAATGCTTGTTCATTCTGGAGCAGTAATAATTTTTGACTTGGGAGTAGGTTGCAGGTTTTCAGCCTAAAGTCTGAAGCTCTCTGGGCCTCTTAAAAGATCTTGCAAATCTCTTACTAATAACCTACATACTCCAGTGCCTCTTTATGGTACTCAGATGGCTGTGCTCACCAAACCTTGCATCTGAGGCAAGCCTGATCTGCAGTACTTTGGTAGGAACTAACAGAGCACTTTGAAGACAGGGAGGTTAGTGGTAGACAGAATGAGGATGTTTACCTTCATATAAGTAACTAACACACTATTAATTACTTATTTAAACTCCACCTCACCAAGTACGTGGACTGGAGTGAAGGGCTGGCATAGTTCTCTTCCCCTTGAGAAAGATGATGAAAATGAGACTATGGAGTGTGACCTGGGAGAACCCAGGAAAAGATGGGGTGCTGCCACTATGACAACTCACCCTGCCTGTGGTGCCTCTGTTGCCTCAGGAAGTTTTGGGCCTATTGGATACTGTACAGTAGACTTGATGTGCTCCTGTGTTTGAGTGAAGCATTAGACTAAAAGACCTTGCAGGTGTCAGTCAACTCTTCTGTGCATTTGCAGACAATTAATTCATGTGATGGGGAGAAGGGATGACATCTCACTCACCTTTGCTAGTAGAAGAATGTATTTGGCTCATCCATCAGTGTTCATTGTTACAGTATGGACCAGGCTCCACGTGTACATCTACAAATAAAGGCACAGACAGATTGTAAGTTCACTCAGCCCTCTCTCTGAGCTATCCTAAGGAAGTGTGACCTGTCTGTGGGCCTAATTCACTTGGGCACAATTCCATGTTAAATGTAACTACATGATAAGGCTATATTAATATGGGAGCTGACTCATGTCTGCCCAATGTTAAGCAAAAATAAAATGAAGATATGAGTGTCTGTACTCACCTAGACAGACAAAAATTGTGCCTCGCAGAATGCTGTTGCGGAAGGTTAGGTGGGAAGAAGTTAGGTCTTTGTCTTTGGCAGGGCCACAATTATTTATAGAGACATACAGAAATGGCTGCACTCCCTGAAGTCTCTGAAGGTCTTCAGCAATTCCAGCACAATTCACAGTGTCCAGTCAACCCAAAATTTCATTTTTCAGTAAATAAACTTGTTCATATAAAATTGCACTGAAAGAGAGCAACTTTCTTTACTTAATCTTCATCCATTGACAAATGCTTGGTTTATTTTTAATTTTTTTTCTCTTTCAGGTAATGTTCACATTTAGTAATTACTAGTGCATCTTAAATGTAAAAATACCACAGCTTTCTGAAATGTTGGTATGGGGAGACAGGTTTTTTTCATTGCTTTGCTTATTAGAATCACCCAAATCACAAGTTGAAGGGTTATGGGATATTAAGGTAGCTAATACGGGATCAAAATTTTTAGGTACAAATTTGGGTATTCCAATTGATTGACCATACCTATACCCTCCAATAATGTGTTTCATTGCATAGTGTCCATGAAATATAACAGTGATTTTATTCTACTTCCTGTCTAACAAGTATGCTCTGGAGAGTGGCAAAGGTTGTTTTGTAACATTATTAGTAAAAGTTTCAAGAATCACAATTGTCATCATGAAATCACTAAACAATTTTGAATTCCTATGAATAATGTGACCTGGTGAGTCATAACAAACTAAACTATGTAGTTTTTATTTGAACAGTTGCAGATATTAATTCCTTATTGTGATTTTAATACTATAAGACTGATTTTTTTTTTTTCCATTTTTTTCTTCTTACTTAATTGGTAGTGAGAAGGGAGGGCACCTGGTAATAGTATTTAAGTTGTATGGCAGATAGGGGTTTAAAAAAAGCAGCAACCATTTTTCCCTTAGAGTCTAACTACTCGTTGCTTTATTACTGCTGGAAAATCTGAAGCTTTTCAGTTATCTGTCACCTCTTAAAATAGATGCCAGAGGTAAAACTTATGTACGCCTACTACTGACCTGGGGGGTTACGGGGAAGGAAAGGCAAGTATTGAGAAGGCAGTGAAATTTGTGGCTGCAATATGGGTGGGTGATGGTGCTGGATGGGTTGTGCTTATGCAGATTTCAGCCTGTATTCCCTGGGCCATTAACCAAGTTGAGTTATCTATATGTATGAACTGGACTCCAGTTTGAAATAAGACAAATTAGAACTTAAGTTAACATACTGAAAGCAGACTTCACATCGGCTGGAAGAGGTATATATGAGTGGGAGGAAGGAGTAGCCAAAGTAGTACAAAGTTTGTTTCAGCTGGCTCCTTACCTGTTCAGTGGCAGGTAGGAGAAGACAGTGACAGAAGGCTGTAGCATCACGGTTTCTTGAGCTTACCCTCCTTTTTCCCATCTTGGCTGTGTTGGTAGGAGAATCTTCTATTTTGCTTTTCCTTTTCCTTCATGCTTGTGAAAATGGTGGTATTTGCATGCTACTTTTCTTCTCTATCCAAAAATCCACTAGTTGATAAAGAAAAGGTGCAGAACTTAGTCCAACTCCTGCAGCGCTATTAACTGGCTGCTTTTCCATTAAAGGCAAGAAACTTGGGCAGTAGCCAGTTAGAGGGAGTTTCCTTCAGCCAAGACTGATATATGTGAAATAGCTGAAGCTACTGCATCTTTCACTACAAGCTACCTCGAGGTTCACGCAATTTGTGTAGCCATCAGACACAATGTAAAGCTTCATAGTATTGCATGCTACTGACCTAAAATCGCCTGAGCTGATTTGGAGATTTCAGCTGAGATTTCATTGTGACTTATTACAACCAAAACTAAATGCCAAGCTGTGTTTTGATGCTTGGTAATACATTTTGGTTTGGCATTTGATTTGTAAGTATTTCATAAGCATGTGGCTAGTCATCCTCAGTCGTCTTAAATTGCATGGAACTGTACATGTGTGTAATGCTGAATACATATGTAAATACTTACAGGATTGAGCAAATCAATCCCAGAATACCTAAAACTTTGTGCTCCCAAAACAATGAATCCTTGTGCAGATTTGCGTGCAGCCTGTCCCTGGAGATATTGATGTTGTTGTTTCACTCTCTGATTGTGTTAATTTGGTTTGTTGTCCTTCGGATCTAAACTTGTTTACCTAATGTACTCCTAATGGAATTAGCCCAAATCAATTCTTGTGATAACTTCTGAGTCTTAAAAGTACTTACTCTTCATTAAATCTATGTAAATAAGATGCTTGAGTCAAAATGAGCTTATACATGTATTCTTATCCTAATATTAGAAACAAAGTCACTAGAAAACGTGTTGCTGTAATACCCAAGTTTTACTATATTTTCAGCACTTCTGTGTCTTAGATGACCTTATTGTCCTCTAACCAGCCTTGATAGAATTCTAAGTAAAAACGCTCATTTTTGCCACCATTAAGCATTCAGTTGTTTGAATTGTCTCAGAAGGCAAGTTTCAGTACAACTATCTCCAAAGATATTTTCTGGGATTTACATTCAGAAACCAACAGATTAATGAATCACTTCAATGTAAACTGTGTGTTCTTGCATCATTCTCAGCTTTTCATCAGTGAACTGTATGAAAAGCAAATACATACTGAAAATCAAAAGGCAATGCAAAAAAGCCTTAAACAGTTTTGACATATTACTATCACACACAAAAACCCAAACATAATTCAGACTTTTCTTAAAAGCATTGGTGTGGGTTTTTTGACAATTGACTTTTAAATTTGTTTGGGTATAGGTATGACTTTGTCTAGCTACCTTTTGTATACAGTAATTAAACAATGTATAATAAGAGTGAAAAATAAGCATATTTTACTTGACCATTAAATTTGTAGGTTTTGAGATAGACAAGTTGATCACAAAATGGTAATTTGGGTAGCATTTGACATGTGCTGTAGAATAAATAACTTATGACTAGTTTGGCTAGTATAAGTCCTTCAAAGATTAAAGTTGTCTGTTGCACCCTCAGGCCGTGGAAGTTGTTAACTTAAGTGGAGAGCTGGTTGCATACGCCCATCAGAAGTTACCCCAGTAGATCTGCTCTAGTCCCTTGGAGCATTTTGTACAGTCATTTGATATGGTCATCATTTTTGATACAGTAGTTTTATAAGGGGGAGACTAATCATAGGTGGTTTTATGTGACCATGAATATGAGTTAGTCTCTTTGAAAAGTGGTTTTTGCTTTTCAAATGTCTCTAGAATTTGGGCTAATACTACTCTCAGGAGAGCAGACAACGGAGACTTTGTTTCTTCTGGAAAAAACATTACTCTCATAGCATAAGGCACCTTGCTTTCTCATGAAAGGGCATGTTTGTTCAGTTCAAACAATTGAGTCATGAAATTTGCCAGTTGACTCAACAGCATTTTTTTGTAGCAGCATGTATACTGATTCAGAAAGTATGGATTTAGCCCAATACTGTTTATAAATGAAAACCGAGAATACTTGCTGCTGGAGGTGATGTGACTTAAGATTACCTCACTTACCTTAATCAGAACTTGTTGAAACGAAAATGGATAATGTAAAATCAGATAGTAAATGTAAAGCTTTGGTCTTTCTTTCCTTCCCTACTGTTTTTGGAAAGCTTAGGGGCATTATGACTCTTAAAGAGTCTGCTTTTTAATGATGAAAAAGCATATAACAGGCAAGTTGGTGCTACTGCATAGGAATTGTATGTTTAGCAATTGTTCATTTTATTTTTCAGCTTCAGTAAACAAACCAATATTTCTGTCACTGAAAAATGTGTCCTTAACATTGTCTGTTACCATACCTTCTAAGTGTACAGGTTTGTTATAGCTATCTTCTCATTTTTTATATTGGCCGCCTTTGCCCTGGGTGGAAAAAAATAGAGCCAGTAATGACATGTATTATAAAGATTAATCAACCATAAAGACTATAATTGAACACACAAGTGTAGTCATTACTTGATTAATTACTTCACTAAAATAATCAGTCTTCTACATACATCAGAATAATATTCAGTGGTGACTAGAAGAGTGTGTGGAGACGAGGACTGCCTTCAATTCTTACATCAAACAGACTTTTCTACCTTTCTTTCTGTTTGGTTGCTGAACCTGCTTTTATTTGAATGTTTCACTTGAATGAACTTGCTTTCTTTCCCAGCAGAATTCTGTCATCTTAACTTTATACTTAAGAATAAATACTAAAACCTCTTATGTGAACTTTTACATTGCCTATGTTACCTTGTGACCTAATGAGTGCATGTGGGAAAGTCCTTTCCAAGGAAGTATGTAGAACATAATGTCACCCATGGGGTTTAGACTCAAGTTCATAAATGAAATTTTTATTGTTATAGATTGAAAATGCTATTCAGTGAGAGATTATTGTACTCTGAAGTTTTCATTCCTAAAATATGTTTCCTAAAACTGAAACTTAGCAGTTCATATTGTAGTGCGGAAGTTCATCCATTGCTGCATCTAGAGCTCCGTACTGGATCTCAAGCTCATGAGCATGTGTCTTCCTGTAAACTGTAAGGGAAAGGTAGAGCAAGTCTGCGTATTTACTGAGATCAAGAAGTAAATCTAACTCAGATGATTTTGAAGCTGAGAAGTTGTATGCACAAGTCTTGATGCTTTAGATTGGGAGATGTATTCTGATATCAACTGCCATAATATTTTTACAGAAGGAAGATGAATTAATTCCACAGTGGTTAACTACAGTACAGTGGTTAATTAATAGTGTTAACTAAGCAGGCTGAAATAGATACTATATGGTTCAGTGTTTGAGCCATGGTCAAAACCCAAGTGAGCATCGAAACTGAAGAAGAAAAGTAGCCCTTGATGGTTGCTGCTTAACCCTGAGAGTTCACACCACTTTTTCTGGCATTTTAGAGGCCATAGGAATTGACTTAATGTGCACTTATAATTGAGTAATATGGAGGAAAATGTATATGACCTCTGCAGGTAGACACTGTAATGTAAGCCTCATTTGTGTATATTTGGAACCCTAGTAAATGATGAATTTATGTCTTTAACTGCATGGACTTCCTGACATGCTGAATATAATATTCCTTGCCATGCATCTAACTAAAATGCCCAGTGCAGTGAATGCCTTGGTTAGTCATTACACATAATAGCATACTATACAATATCTAATTTTCAGTTGCTCCTAATTACATTATTTCTTAAATAAATTTTTTTTGGAACTAAAAAACCATGATTTTTTTTCTTTGAGATGGCTGTAATTGTCAAGTTCAGCTTTCTACAAGTCTATTTTTCTGAGTTACTTCAGCACTAAAAAGTGCTGACTTTTTAAGCATTATTGATTAGTACAGAAAATTTACACGCTGCTGTAAATTGATTTAGTGTTTCAGAAAGCCTGGAGAAATATGTAGGAAAGGTGTGTATCTTTATGTTTTCCTCAGTTTTTCTTATTATTATTAGGGTTATTAATAAATAGTTTATCCAGAAAGGAGTGAAGAAGTTTCTCAGTTAGTTCAGCTAACTGTTATTGTTCAGTCCTGAGAGACATCTATGCTAACTCTAATAGCAGAAGCTGTTCACCTATAGTGTTGTGAAATCAGCATAAACAAAGTTACCCTGCCAAGACACATCCTCAGATGAAAACTGAGGATGCTCAAACTGCATGAGAGTGTGATTCAGCCTCCTCAGGGGCTGGGGCTTTCTGTGATCCTGTGACAAACCTAAAGAATTTGCTGAGGAGGATTTTATCTTGAGTCAGCGTTTACCCTTGTTTCCTGAAAATGCTGATTTAGCCTAATATGATGATGTGGGAAGCATCCAGAAACTTGAATAATATGGCATAGAGCATTCCCAATGTGTTCCTTACAGACCGTCCGATCTCTGTTGTGAGTAGGTTGCTGACAACCTTGTGAGAGAAGGTTAATAGGGTTCTATGTAGGAATGTTCTATGTTTATAATGGGGAAAGTCATATTAACTTCTGTGTTTGCATATATGTGTTGTCAGCATGTGCTTGCTGATCTGACCTGCTCCTCCCAGAAAAATAGGTCTACCATTCCTGTGGGAACTGTGTCACTTCCTACATGCTACTGTATAGTCCGGCACTCCTTATTTATTGTGGAAGAAAGGACAGAGAGAAGGCAGAGGAATGAACTTCCATTTTTTCATGGGGAGGGTAGATTGAAAGAACAATTCTAAACCTTCTTTGTCTTCTTCAAGGCATTTCTGTGCTTTCAAAAAGTAGTGTGCTATTTAGTAGTTTGACTCTGGTGGAGCCACGTTGTCATGAAGTGAGGGCCAGGAGTCCCTCATGAGGTATAGATAAAAGTTGGAATAGCCCTATGGTGCTGCTGTACAGATAGGGATTCACCTCTCACTGAGTCTCACTGGGATTCACCACATTTGAGGCAAGCCTGATCTGCAGTACTTTGGTAGGAACTAACAGAGCACTTTGAAGACAGGGAGGTTAGTAGTAGACAGAGTGAGGAAGTTTACCTTCATATAAGTAACTAACATGCTACTAGTTACTTATCTAAACTCTAAAATCTTTCTGTTTGGTTTGGATCACCAGTACTGGCAGCCTTCTCATCGAGGTAAAAGTGATTAGACGAACAGCAAAACCAATGTCAAGGATTATGTTTCCAGAAGAAAATAAGGACAGCAAATTATTACTTCCATCAATGGCTTTATGAAGCCATTATAGTTGACAAGAGAGCTCAATCACTGAACAGGCAAAATTCTGACTTATTAATCTGTTTCTAAACCCTTATTCTGATCTTTGCTACATTAAGATTATATCCAGCGTGGCACAGTCACAGAATAATTTCCTTTAAGTTGATGTAAAAGAGTGACTATGATCACTAAAGCAAGCACCTCTAAGGCGTATTGTTGGGGCAACAAATGTGTATTGCCACAGCCCCACTAAAACTTTGCAATAGGAAACAAAGACTGCATTTCACAAGGCTGTCAGTCTACCACCTCCCATGAGCAATGAAGCCACTTAAAAAAACAAACAACGAATAGGAGACGGCATGCTGTTTTTCACTTGTGCTACTTAGTAATTGTGTATTACACTTTTGCAAAGCATATAGAAATAGATGATTAATAACTCTGTACAAATAGAACCTCTTATGAATGTGCCAGAATATGGCCTTGAGTGCTAAAATTCAGTATGTTATTGAAATGCTTGTCGCCAGAAAGCAAAGACCCCTGTGGATATTTTTGTTACCTTAAATATAATAGGTTGCCACTGAATTTAAATTATATTCACTACTGTTGGCATTCCATCATAATTCTTTATATACTTAAAATATGAAGAAATGTTGAAATTCAGCACTAGTACTTAAGTAAAAATCTGTTCAGGGATTTAGAGCTCTGGAAATATTATGGTGTATTCACTCTCCTTAAATCATAAGTTGACTTTCTTGTCTTTCTACAAAAAGTGGAGGTGGAGGTGAAAATCTGGCAGTAGTTTGAGTTTTTACACCAAAAAGTAAAGGAGGTAATCAGGTGCACCTTTAATTTTGTTTGCACAAGGCATACTGCTATAGGTCTCTACATTTGGATGAGATCCATGGAGGTGTACATTATTTTAGTATTCTAAAAATTGAGAAATAGCCAGAACAGAATGTTATTTTCAGTTAAGATTGCAAATGTTTTTTTTTCAGTACAAAACCCCAATAATACCATCAGGTCTTGTATGAAAGTTCAAGAGAAGCTACTCTTGTATGGGACAATAATAGCTATTCAAAATCATCTTTTTTTTGTGAATATAACAGCGTGTTCTGATTTTATGAAATAATTGCATCAATTATAAAATGGTATCAATAAATTTTAAAATCAAATTTTTAAATCCTGTTGAATCCTACTGAAATTATTCTCACAGTGAAGTTTGAAGATGGATTTTATAATGTGTACAGGAGCAAACTTTAAAGCCAAGGATCCCTACAGAGAATGTCATATCAACAGCTTGCTTTATTTATTAATTCATTTTTGAAGATACTCCAACGGGCAAATTGCAAATGCGGTACAATTATTGCCCAGGAGAGGAGACTTACAAACTTGTATGATGCAGTGATGAAGTCTGAATCCATTTCCTGTAAATCGCTAACGTTAGATTGACTTCATTGGTTAAATTCATATTCCCCACATAAATGAAGCAGCTACTTTGTGTTTAACAGATAACTATAATAATAATTACTGGCATGTTATTTATAAGCAATCATTGGATTATGATAGCAGAAATACAAAGATGGAATATGAGTCATGAAGAAAAAAGATATGTTGTAAGGTATTCTCTTTCCCTAGACCTGTGAACAGTTTTATCCATCTAGATAAAAATTTCTTCTGCCTGTCTTTTTGTGTTCAGCTTTGCTTGTGCAAAGCATATGTAATGTGCTATAAAATGAGAATCATAAAAAGGGGAAAAAAAAAGATTGTTAAGGACCTTTAGATACTATCTGGTCCAACTACTCAGTTAAAACAGCAGTGTCCTGGTTTCAGCTGGGATAGAGTTAATTTTCTTCCTAGTAGCTGGTACAGTGCTGTGTTTTGGATTTAGTACGAGAATAATGTTGATAACGCACCGATGTTTTAGTTGGTGCTAAGTGGTGCTTACACTAGTCAAGGACTTTTCAGCTTCTCATGCCCTGCCAGTGAGAAGCTGGGAGGGGGCACAGCCAGGACAGCTGACCCAAACTGGCCAAAGGGACATTCCATACCATGTGACGTCATGCTCAGTACATAAACTGGGGGGAATTGACCAGGGGGGCGGTGACCACTGCTCAGGGACTGGCTGGGCATCAGTCGGCAAGTGGTGAGCAATTGCATTGTGCATCACTTATTTTGTATATTCTTTTATCATTATTATTATTATTGTTGTTGTTGTTGCTGTTGTTGTTGTTGTTGTTATTATTATCATCCCTTCCTTTTCTGTCCTATTAAACTGTCTTTATCTCAACTCACAAATTTTACTTTTTTTTTCCTATTCACTGCGGGGGCGGGGAGTGAGCGAACGGCTGCGTGGTGTTCAGCTGCCTGCTGGGTTAAACCACAACACAGGACCAACTTCAAAGTTACATTAATTTGCTCAGGGCCTTGTCTGAGTATTGAGTATCTTCATGTCTTCAAGAGAAGTCTTGAATAGCTCCAAGAACTGTAATAGGTTCACTTGCTTTGTACATATAAATAATTCAAGTGATCAGGAAAGAGTCTTATTTTACGCCTACATCAATAAAAGGTTAATCTTCCACTTTTCATCGGCTTGAGTCATTTAGGTTCTCTGCTGTACACAAATCTTTCTGTACAAAGATTTCCATCTCTCATTTTAAGATTGAGTAGTTAGGAGAATAATGACAATTTTACAAGGAGAGTGTCATGCTTAGTGATTTGGCACAGCACTCTCATCTTCAGGTAGGCAATAGATGTTATAAATGTAATTCTGAAGCCAATCCAGAAAGCAGTTGCATATTTGCTACCTAGTTCAATCTTTTCGAGCATGGTGGAAGTGTTTCTTCTCCCCCAAGCTACAACCAGAAGCAAGACAATCTTGTGATGGTGACTAGGGAAAATGGAAAAAAAGTTGTTGGCAGATACAGTTAAGTCATGGAAAAGACTGTTCTCCTTTGAAAATTTGAGGGAAGCAGAGGTCATTCAACAATTTCTGGAAAATTAAATTCCCAATCAACTAGAAGAGTTTTGCTAGTCTTCTACTTTGGAGGTGTTGGTGGGAATGTGACCTTAAATTTTGCTTTGATGAACAAAAGCAATGAGTTTGGATTCCTCAGTCCAGTCTCTAGTGGCCTGTTGTATCTGGTGTCAAACAATGAGATACTTTCAATTGTGTTTGGCAGTCTATTTAGGAAAAGATGGGAGGTGTAATAACAAAGAGTAAGGTAAATGAAAACTGTGCTCTCCAAGCTACACGTGCGTGCTGAGAAAATCCCTGATCACTGTATGATTAGTCTTGGTTGATGTTATTGATAGAGACACGCTCTTATTGCCTTTTAAGAAGCAGAGTATTGCATCAGCTGGCTGTTCACAGAACATGCTAAGTGAAATTTTAGTCTTGGAAACTGCAGCTGTTCATTGTGTTTCTGCGTATAATGGATAAGATTTTTCCAAAATATTTTGTGATTTAAGCACCATAAATCCTATTGTTTTTCAATGGTTCTTGTGCACATAAATAGTGTAGTTCCTTATGTTTATGCTTAGTTTTAAGGCTACTTAAATTACGATGTCGGCTCTAAAGTTAATGTTTTCAAATGGGGCACTCTGCTGGAGTTGATATGTGTCATGTAAGCAGTGCAGAGGCACTTGCCAAGATGAGTAGGCACAACTGTGTGTCCTGGATGCTTAAACTCATTAAGGATAGAAACGTATCCTGAAGCTCTCAGTATTTACATCTTGTTTTCTGATTTATTCTTGTAGCTTCTAGACGAGATTTTAAAATAGCATAAAATCTATGAATAAGGAAAGCAAAGAAATAAATGGTAATAAGTTTGGGCTGTAAGAAATGTCAGCTTGTATTGACTATATAGTGGCAGCACATGAAAACATCAGATTTGTATGTTATAGTTAGGTAGTTTCTTGCATTTCTTTTTCCAGAAGAAGCTTTTCATCCCATTCTCTTTTGATCCCAGTAATCAGTAACAGTTTGCAAAACTAACTGAACGTTGGGTTTTTTTAGCTTTATTTGAATGACCTTACTCTCATGTCGAACTATAGTCATGAAAAACTGCTAGATATTTTGAAAGGAGGAAAGGAGGAAATGCTTTTCTTTTTTTTTTTTTTTTAAACTGCTGGGGAATTGTGTAGTGTGTGACCTTTCTGGGGATTTAAAAAGTGTAATATTTATTACACCAGATTAATAGTCATGGTTCAGGACTCTAGAGTTGGGTATAAATCTGTGAAGTTGAAAAGAAACAAACTGGGAACATTAAGAATATTTTTGACCTATGTTCTGATCAGTAAGCATATCATCCATAATATGCTAAGTACTCTGTATAAATTAAGGCAAAAGTTCTAAGGAAGGGTTTTAACTAAAGCACATATGTGCTGTATAAAGAAGGAGCAAGAAAAGAGGTTAAGGAAAAAGGTAAGAACAAATAAACCAGGAATGAGTGGGTTTAGAAAGCTGAGGACAGAAATGTGGGGTGATAGCGAAGGGTTTCTCTAATGAGATGAAAGGAGTTATAGGAGAGGAATGGGAAAAGGAGGGCAACTGTGAATCAAAGAACTCCTCTTATTTTGTCAGTACTTTTCTTGCTAGAAGTAAACATACTTCTGTATAGAAAACCAAAGTGGCAGAAAAAGATACTGAAATTTTGGAGATCAGTTCGAATTGGAAAGTAGTGTTCTATAGCTAGAAAAGTAGAAAGACCGTAACATGTAGCAAATTTCATGGAGCGAATTAGTCTGGTTTCAGGATTTTCATTGGAAACATTTAGTGGACAAGCAAGAACAGTAAAAGTAGATGATTGTGGTGAGTTTAGGACTACAAACAGGGTAAGTTGGCCTTGTGGGAGTGAGAAAATGGGCAAAAGTGGCAGATGGAAAGGACCCATGAGTCAAATGTAGAAAATTAATGGAAGGTGGAGAGAAGCAAAAGCTGTATCAGTAGAAGCTAAGGGAAGGGAAGATAGGAAATGTTATTTATATATATGTACTATGAGGTACCATAGTGTTACATGCTATGAAATACCCATTTATCATTCTTTACTGTAATGAGAGCATGCAGCCTGTGTAAAAAGAAATCATGTCATTGCTAAGTAGCAGCAGCCCAGGAAACACAAAAGAACCCCTTTCATGTGCTGTGGGTTTTGTGTTACCAGCAGTTAAAAAAAAAAAAAAAATTTGCTTATTTCTGTTTGCATTGATTTTTGAT
>NW_008794089.1:3240238-3246173 GCF_000699145.1 Aptenodytes forsteri
AAGTTTGCTGTTCTGTTTGCATTGATTTTGCATGTTTCACTCCACAAATGCAGTAGGAAGAAATGTCTGAGAATAAACAGAGTCCTCTCCACTCATGGCCAAATATGAAAATCATAGAAAAGTTGAGCTACTGGCAGGGATGCACAGACTTATTGGTCCAGGTAATAGCTGGAGAGAGAGAGCACTAATCAGGCAGAATAGGGATGAGGGAAGATGCACATGATAAAGGCCAGATCAGGTAACCTTTCAGTGACTAGAAAGACAAACCAGTCACAAGCTCTATCCCTATCCCTTCACTTCCATTACTGTATTTTTCTATTTTTTCCATTTGTCAAAACCAGCTCCTGAGTGTCGGATACTACTTTTTTTTTTTAAACTTCCAAACTCATGTTGTTTAAAAACATGTTTGAAGATGCATCATACAGCTTCACCAGAACAAAAAGTATGTGCTGTAATTGCATGACCCTAAAACCTGTTTTTTTTTCTGGGAAAAAAATGCTCTTAAATTTTGCATGATTTGGTCTATGTTGTACTGATATTTATGTCAGCCTTTTCTAATATATTTTTCATGGGAAGGAAAATTGTTACCTGGACAGGCTTGAAAGCTGCATTGTTGAGGTATTGATAAATAAAGGAAGTACAAGCAGAATTTTTTGGAGTGGATTTAGTGAAAAAAGTTTCTTAACTAGCTAGTGATACACCATACTATGACAGAATAAAGAAAAAACTTGGTTTGGTCAGCTGCTTCTTCTCCATGCCATCTTTGTGCCTCGTTTTGCTTCCCACCCTTGCAGCACCATACATGCAATCCAAGACAACTCAGCTCTGATGCTGTGTTGGAATTCCCAGCATGCCTTTGCTCATTGTAACACTCCCCGAAATAAGGAAACTAAAAAATTACTCATGTAAGTATGTCCTCCTACAAATTGCTTCAGTACTGTTACCTTTTTTATGCCAAACACTTACTAAAACTTGGAGTACTGAGTGGTTGTTTAGCAAGTTCAGAAATCTGATAAATCAAGTATCGGATAATTGTTGTCTTTTTTGCATCTTTTTTTTCTTGTATTTAAAATTCTTAGCAGCCTGTTCCCTTACACAGCCTAAAATCAATGAGCTAGATACCCTAGAAGCAGTCTTGTGTTTTTTTTCTCAAGTTATTTACAGCTTCTCTTGGTTTTTTAGGTCCAAGTATTACTGTAGCCACTGTCTGTTCCTTGGCCCAAATAAGGTTTAACTTTTCCTTTGGTGCAGTTGAAACAAAGGTACTACTGGCTTTTATTAACAACTGATGATCATCTTGGAATCAAAGATTGACCTGCTGGCAGTCACTGTTCTTCTCTATAATCCAAATTTTACAGTGTCATCTTCCATCGTAATAAGTGGATCACCACGTTGGGAATGCATGGTGAAGAATGTGAGGAATAAAATGAGGGGCACACTAAAAAAATGTGTGTTTTTCGTCTCCAGCTGCCAGTGAAATCAGTACAGTTTGACTGGGCAGAAATGACAGGATCTTGTTCTTTATGGTCTCTTTGCACAGAACTTAATGAACTTCAGACTTAAGTGATACTAAAATGGTACCAGGAAACTGGTTTGGATTCCAGCATGTTAAATACTTTAGAAAGAAGTCTTTCATTTTTAAATGTTTAATTCCTAATTTGAATAAAGGCCAACTGTCATGACTCTTTCCTCAGTGCAGCCATTTTAGGAATAAAATGAAAAGACAATATGCTTGAGTCACTTCAAGGCACTCTCTTCAAAATCTGTGTACATCTCCAAAGTTGCAAGCTCCAGTGAACTATAATATGTGATTAATATATAGTATAGGATATAATAAATATGTACTAATTTACTTACTTAAGCTTCCCAGGGATATCAGAGCTCTATTATGAGTGGAAATATATATATCTTTTTCTAGTGCTATGCAAGCTTTTTTAATTTCATTTTCCATTTTAGTAACTGCTATGTTAAAAGACTATTTTGGGTTTGGGTTTTTGGGTTTTTTTTGGTTTTTTGTTCCCACATAAGTTTTATGATACCCTTTATGAAGAGTGGGAATTGGGGCAGAGATCCCAGTATGTTCCTATTAATGACTACACAGTTTCAGCTGATTTTACATGGAAGAAAACCTGGATACGGGAAGTTTTTACCCATGACCAAAAAACCCTGAAACAAGTTAACACGAGACAATTCCCAGGGTAGCTCAGATAAGAAAAGCCTATTCACTTACTGTTGAAACAGAGACCATATCAGAGTTCCCAACTGAGAAACATGTGAAAAGCACACTCACAAAAGTTGGGGCAGGGGGGAGGGAAGAAGTTATTTTTGGTGTTTGTTTCTTTTTTTGCAAACTTCAACCAGAACAAGGAATTTCTCCTCAGTTGTTCATACAGAATAAAGACCTACTGATTAGTCTTACTTTATGGCTAATGATGCCATAAAATCTTATTCAAGCATAATGGATATACCAAATTTTATGCTGAAGAAAATATCAGCTACACATGTCATGGTGTTTTTATTTTCCCAGACAGTAGCAGTGTTTAAAATACAAGGAACTACAGAAATTTCCACATGCTCCATACAAAAGTGGATTAAAATATTTGCTCCATAGAAGTAAACTCTTAAAGCCTGTCTTTCTTTTGTAAGAATCAAATGCTCATAAAGGCAAAAACTTACCAGCGATCATTTAGTCTCAAGGACTGGTTCTACTGGCCTAGTTCTGCAAGAACAACTAATGGAAAGAAACACTATTTTTAGAAGTGCTTCATTAATATAGAAACACCCAGCATTGCATTCAGCATTTCTAATTTCCAAAATGCTATTAAAAATAGCAGTTTGGAGTGACAGTTCATCTACAGTCCTTAGGAAATCTAAAAATAAACAACCACCTGTGCTCAAAATGCTAGTAACTCTACTTGTAAATCACTTAGATTACTTATTATTTGCAGATATGATTTTTTTTCCCCCTGACACTTATGTACTGCACAAATCAACCTGGTATATACAAATCAAAAGTTATTCAATTAACATAAAAATATCGGATGTCACATGAAATGTCATTTAATGTCAGGCCTGGAATGAGCAAATAAATTGCCTCATCAGTTTAATTAACAAAGCAGGTAACCACGTCAAATTAATGTACTTCAAATTATATTAGAGCCATTTTGAATGGGATTGCACTGTTGAATTTTAATTGGAAATTCACTTTACAGGACAAGAAAATACATTATTTTACTTCAATGCTCAATACTAGACAGACAGGCAATAAAATCTTCTGAGCATCTTAGAATAGGATAAGCTTTGGAGTACTAGAGTCTATGAACTGCCATTTGATTATTAGATTTATAATTAAGAAATTGAAATTTTTTTAAAAATTGTAGATCTAAATTCTTAAGAGTTCTCTACGATTTTGATTTTTCTAATGATTATTATTAATGGCAAAAGACTGAGCTCCACTGTGCTAAGTATTGTACAGAGAGAGGAGAGAGCCTTTGAAGAGCTCAGACTAATGGTGATGAAGAAAAAGAACATCATTCCTCATTGTGAATCCGGCTGAAGCACGGAGAACTCAGGTGACTTGCCTGGTTAACAGAAGTTCAGGAGATATGTGGCATAATTGGGGCTATACGCTACATCTTAATCTCAGTAACTTAACCTCATAATGATCTTTCTACTTTTCATTTTCCACTTGCTCTTCATGTGAGTAACAAAGAATAAGTTCATGTTATTAGAGGGCTTTAATTAGAATAGTCTGGTGGTTTCTTTTTCTAAACGTTTTTCATTGAGTGATGGGCAAATGGGAAGCAGAATGGTTAAGTGGAAGGATCACAAAACAGTAAAGTGATTTTTGGAGAAATGCACAGATGTTGTTATCAGCCACAGAAAGACCAGCAGAAACAGAGACTGAGTTTCCTCCTAGAAATGAAAAGTGTTCTCCCTTAGTAAATACAGAAGGTACTTGATACAGAGCAGTGAATCTATGTATTATTTTACATTATTACTATTGATTTGCCTGAATGTCATGGTTTAACCTCAGCCGGCAACTAAACCCCACCCAGCCGCTCATTCATTTCCCCCTGGTGGGATGGGGGAGAGAATCGGAAGAGTAAAAGTGAGAAAATTCGTGGGTTGAGATCAAGACAGTTTAATAGGTAAAGCAAAAGCCCCACACGCAAGCAAAGCAAAACAAGGAATTCATTCACTCCTTCCCATTGGCAGGCAGGTGTTCAGCCATCTCCAGGAAAGCAGGGCTCCATCACGTGTAATGGTTACTTGGGAAGAAAAAACGCCATCACTCCGAATGTCCCCCCCTTCCTTCTTCTTCCCTCAGCTTTATAGGCTGAGCATAACGTCATATGGTGTGGAATATCCCTTTGGTCAGCTGGGGTCAGCTGTCCCGGCTGTGTCCCCTCCCAACTTCTTGTGCACCCCCCAGCCTACTTGCTGGTGGGGTGGTGTGAGAGGCAGAAAAGGCCTTGACTCTGTGTAAGCGCTGCTCAGCAGTAACGAAAACATCCCTGTGTTATCAACGCTGTTTCCAGCACAAATCCAAAACATAGCCCCATACCAGCTACTGTGAAGAAAATTAACTCTATCCCAGCCAAAACCAGCATACTGAATAAGCTAAACATGAAGGAATCGCTGCAGGACACCCTAAATACTTAAAAAGCAGGGAAAAAAAAGATCAAAAGTTTTCCAAGTAAGTAGTGCTGTCTGCCAGCATTCCAGATCATATTTTGAATGCAAGCTCAGTTGACTGACCTTGCTAAATTATTCATGTTTTGCAAAGAAGTAGCTCAAATCCTTAAAGCTTAATACAGTAACCTTCTTTCCCACTTGAAGTGGGTTCAGTATTCCCTTTGCTTGTTTATAAGGGTGACAGTTGTCTCTGAGAAATGGAAGTATGTTTTCCAGCATTTCATGTTAACAGTTAACATTTAACATCTCTATTACAGGAGAAAAGGACTTAATCCCTTGAGGTGTTATTCCTAGTTCCACTACTACTGTAGTTATTACGAAAGCAAATTACTTTCTGCTAAAAAGTTGTTTGGACAATCAAATTAACATATGTGTCTATACATTTACACAATTTAGTCAATCAACAGAAGGTTGCAACAGCAGAAGAAGAGAGATCCACTCACTACTATGGCAACCAAAGAGTCTCTCTCGGTTACCTGGTATCCTGGAATACTATTAAAAACCAAGTTGGAATGGGTGGAATAACACTCCTCAATACTCAGTACTTCCACGTGAGATTTCTTCAGTCACGGCAGGGTAGATAAATACCTTTCCTTAAACCTTCACTGGAAGAACAAATATTCTAATTGCCAGGAAAAAAGTGTTTCTAGAAGTTAAACTTCATCTTCAGAATCTTTCTATAAATCATTGTAGATGTGGTGGTGTAATGTTATTGGCAGCAGCCAATGACCAATGAATTCATTTAAGGCTTTTACAAGTTTTCAGTAACCAGGCTTACAATATATTGCTTGGGTTTAGCAATTAGCAACATTCTAGATATTTCTAGCTGGTAGCATAGTAGCAGTGCTTCAGAATCAGTGTTTGAAATTGTCTACTGATAAATAAACCTAGATTTTTTTCCTAAAAGAAACTTTCAAGCAAACGTGAGTTGACTATATGTCATAATGGTCCTCTCTGGCTTTCTAACTCAAAAGAAACAGATTGTAAGAAAGTGAATTAAGGGCACTTTACATTGACTCAACGTAAATAATTTAACTATACTAATGTCCTGGTTTCGGCAGGGATAGAGTTAATTTCCTTTCTAGTAGCTGGTACAGTGCTGTGTTTTGGATTTAGGATGAGAACAAAGTTGATAAGGCACCGATGTTTTAGTTGTTGCCAGGTAATGCTTACACTAGCCAAGGACTTTTTAGTTTCCCATGCTCTACCGACTGAGAAGGCTGGAGGTGCACAAGAA
>NW_008794089.1:3246304-3264129 GCF_000699145.1 Aptenodytes forsteri
ACTGTTTTTATCTCAACCCACGAGTTTTTCTCACTTGTGCTCTTCCAATTCTCTCCCCCATCCCACCAGGTGGGGGGAGTGAGCGAGCGGCTGCGTGGTGCTCAGTTGCTGACTGAGGTTAAACCACGACAACTAACTTGTTTTGCTAAGTATGGTTTTCCTGTATAGACCAAGCCTAAACACCTTTTCTAATTATGCAAAGTCTAATCTTTAATTGAACCAGAACAATATAATATCTGTCCATCCAAGTCCACATTTATATTTTAATTGTGTATAAATTGATGTTTGTCTTTTTTCTACCCCAGTGATGGCAAAATTTTCAGAAAGTTTAAAGGTGACCAGGAGATAGTCTACCATTACATTATTTGAGAGAGATATGTATCTCTCAAAACCCAATAATGTTGACATGACCCTCTCTGCATTTCAAAGCATTGCACTTTTTCCCCCATTTGTATTTGAACTGCTTTATTTGATTTTTAGCCCTGCTTCTGTTTGGTAATATATAAGTAGTATAGAACTAATTAAAGCTTTGATATTGATATATTTTTTTAGTCACAATTTCTGGCCTTTTGGCATATGTCAGAATTAACAGAAGATCTCACTATAAACAATCATTCTCTGAATTAATTTATTGTTTGAAAAAGAACAACTTTGGCAGGCTTGTTAAGCAGAGGAAAAATAAATTAGTTGGATGAAAATATAAACATATGTTGCTGTAAACTCACAGCCAATGGTATTTAAATCCTATTTAAATTAGATTAAAACAAAATTTCCCATAAGAGTAAAGAAGGAGAAAGAAGCAAGCAGAATGGGTAAACACAAAAATGTCAGATAAAGTTCTTTATAGTTTCTGTTTACAGTGGCATGTGATTGCCTTCTGCACTGTGTGGTGTTGGCTATACAATTATGCTGCATGAATAGTGAGCTCTAATTGCAGCAGATGAAGTTGATTATTTATGCGCCTCTGTGCTGAAGACATTTGATTTGTACATGCCTACAGCACAGAGGTGCGTAGAAATCAAATAGCTTTGTAAAGGTGTCATGGCACCTGGTTCAGCAGAGAAATATTTCTGATGCATTTAATGCTAGTGAGAATGGAACAGTACCTTCTCCCTATTCCTGTAAGTTTATTGTGGGACTCACTCCCTATTAGACTTTTACTCATCTTGGTTTTATTCCAGGAGTCACATGGGGGATAAAAATAGAACAGTCTAGGCAGTTCAAGGAAGGTAATTGACATGCACAGAGTTTCCCTGCTCAAATGCTGTTCGGCATGAATGTGCCAAAATCAGGGAAAATAACCTTGGAAGCTGGCTAAAGCTAGGAACTTGTACTAATAGAGATCATAAAACTTTCATGAACATATGACATGAAATGTGCAGATTTTGGTCTGTCTACAACTACTTACATATGGGTCACCATATGTTACAGCTCAGTGGATGAAAAATGCATGGAAGGCAGGTAGGATGGGACAAGTATTACAAGATGTCAACCGTATTCACTGAGAACAGCAGAAAACAACAACAAAAAAGCCAAAAGATAGGAAATCTAAGACTTGACAGGCTGAAGGTTTTTGCTTTGAAAAAAAATCTTAGATGAGAGATTGTTTCTATCAACAGTTGCGCAGAACATTTTTTGTAATTTCCAAAAGTCTTGTTTCTTTGATTATATTTTTCTAGCACAAACTGTACTTGAAGTTAGTCTCTTTAATAGTGCTTGGCTTATAATGAAGAAATGATATGCACTTTTATATTACAGGTAGGAAGACTTGTTGAGTATGCTGCTTTTCATAGAAAAAATTCCTTTTCTGGGCCCTTTCTGTGATAATCCTGATGTCCTTGGAAGAACATTTTTATTTCAGTTGAGTTTCTAGCCTTGTACATTCAAAGTTACTTACAAAGAACCATATCTGTAACTGTGATCAATTACTCCTAATATGCCTCTTTTTCAAAATATTAAAATGGAAGTTATTGTTTTCCCTCTATAGATATGTTCTTATAATTGTTTTCAAACTTTAACTTATGAGAACTTAACAAAAATGGATTGCACATATACACACCCATATGTTGCAGAGATTAAAATGCACTTGCAAGTAAGATATAAGAAGGCTGTAAACATTCTGTACTAAAGTAATTTGTCTGGTTGCACATGCCTCACATGAATACCATTAAAGTATGCTTTATAAATTTTAATATCCTTTTTTCTAATTCATTAGAATTGGCCCCTCACTACAAGAAGGACATTGAGGTGCTGGAGCGTGTCCAGAGAAGGGCAACGAGGCTGGTGAGGGGTCTGGAGAGCAAGTCTTATGAGGAGGGGCTGAGGGAACTGGGGTTGTTTAGCCTGGAGAAAAGGAGGCTGAGAGGAGACCTCATCGCTCTCTACAGCTCCCTGAAAGGAGGTTGTAGCGAGGTGGGTGTCGGTCTCTTCTCCCAAGTAACTAGCGATAGGACGAGAGGAAATGGCCTCAAGTTGCGCCAGGGGAGGTTTAGATTGGACGTGAGGAAAAATTTCTTTACTGAAAGAGTGGTTAAACATTGGAACAGGCTGCCCAGGGAAGTGGTTGAGTCCCCATCCCTGGAGGTATTTAAAAGACGTGTAGATGTGTCACTTAGGGACATGGTTTAGTGGGCATGGTGGTGTTGGGTCGACGGTTGGACTCGATGACCTTAGAGGTCTTTTCCAACCTCAATGATTAGGAAAAGGCCAGGTCAAAGTTGCTTGTGGCTTGCAGTACCAACGCTTGGGTAACAGTTATTAAGTAGACAACCACAGAGGCAGAGACATAAAGCAGGGTGCATTTACCTACCTAGTTCTTCTTTTATGTGTGATATGTTTGAATATATCTCTGCAGAAGTTATTTAAGGGACACAAATGCATTTAAGTAAGGTAATTCCCTTACTAAAATAAAACCAGATGAAATAAAGATACTGTTTACTAGCTAGGGTATGCACGTCGGGGAAGTGGTTATTACTATATCTGCATTTCTGAATAATTGTATATATTGAGTTTGAAAATAATTTTTATTACAAATAGCTGGATTTTGTAAGCTGCCGAAGTCATTGCTGCACCTCTACCTGTCCACTAAGTGGTTATTTAAAGAAGATGCTTTGTTTATGGGAGCTTGTCTGTGATTGTGGCATTGCGTTATCTGATTTCTTGTATATTCAGGGTATAATTCTTTTTACCTTTACGTAGTTCAAAAAAAGAAAAAGTGCACCAGTTCATACTGAAACAGTTTCATCATGGACTGTTTGAAGTTAGGGTTCTTCATAGGTTACTAGATGACTTGACATATGTTAACAGTATCTAAGTATCTAGAAAACTCTTAATGGTTTAATCTTAGCTAGCTGAGATACAGACCCTTGTACCTTATTGTGACAACCCAAATTAGCTTAAATGAAGGAGACTTGATAGCGCAGGATAGCTTGAGTAAGAAGGGGCCTTAGGAGGTGTCTAGTCCAACCTCCTGCTTAAAGGAGGGGCCGGTCTGAAATCAGACACGGTTGCTTGGGGCTTTAGCCAGCTAGGTCTGGAAAACTTCAAAGGACAGAGCCTGCACAAACTCTGGGCAAGCTATTCCCACACTTGGCTGTTCTCATGGTGCAAATAGTTTCTTCTTATCCATTCTGAGCCTCTCTTCTTTAAACTAATGCCTCTCATGCCCTGCCCTGCACCACTGTGAAGAGCCTGGCTCTGTCTCAATGGCCTCCCAGCTGGAGCTGCCTCCTCCTCAGGCTGAACCAGCCCTGGTCCCTCAGCCTCTTCTCACAGGGCAAGTGCTCCAGCCTCGACCACTCTGGGGTCCCTTTTCTGAACTTGCTCCAGTTTGTGGATAACTTCCCTGTGTTGGGAGGTCCCAACATTAGACCACCTATGTGTGGTCTAATATATAAAATCTATATATTACCCCTACTAATCCCCCCAAATGAGTAGGGGAATAATCACTTAACTCAGTTGTGTTAGTGCAGCCCAGGGTGCTGCTGTTGTGCATCTTTGCTGCTGGGGTATGCTGCTGGCTCACTCTCAGGAGTTGTGAGCTGCCTGCTCGGGGCTCCCAGGGACTTTCCAGCACAGCTAATTGCCAGCCTGTATTGTTGCAAGGACCCTACATTCTAGGGGGATGAGGTGCAGGGTGGAGAAAAGTTGGTGTGACGGCTTTGAGGACCCAGCTACTCCATGTGTTTTCCAGGTGTCATAAAAACAAAAAGTGGAAGTTTTGAGATGGTAGGGAAAATATTTTGCATGGTATTCATTGATGGCATGTTGGAGAAGTGGATGAGAAGTTTGAATAGCTGAATAGTAATGGGTGTTTGAGATAAATAGTATTACCTGTGCCACATTATAACATGCAGCTAGCTGTCTGCTTTGGAACAATGATGACATTACTGCTTTTTTCCTTTTGTACATGGTCCAGAGAACAGAAAAGTATTAGCAAAAGCAGTGACATGATTGCCTAGATCTAGTGGTGGGTCTGAATACTGTACTGTATTAGGAGAGTGCTTCCAAGGATTTAAGCATCTTTTGTAAACAGACAATCTTTCTAGATGTGATTCCTTCTAACTGTAGGCATTGGCTCCAAAATTGATAAATATCTCAATTTGTAAATGTTCTTTCAAAAACAATAAAAATTGTCTCCTTTCTCAGCCCACATACTGAACCAAGTACACGATACTCTGTGAATCAGAAGGTGAAACACCCTTTCTTCCCCACTAGATACAAAATTCCTGTTGGTTCTCACATTGCCTTGTATTTTTATCTCTCTCTATTTTCAAAATGGTTCAAAATTAATCGACCTACAGCTTTTAATATTCAAAGCTGCATGACTTTTTCTCATTATGCAATCAGTAAAATTAATGAACGACAGCTCTGCACCACCAGGAGGCCTAGCTGAATAGCAAAGGGACTATAGAAACAGGTTATTTGTGGGTCACTGTCAGGATGGATTTAATTTTATTGCACAGAATGTTTCTTCTAGTATAGAAAAATGTTTAGTGAATATTCTTGTGTTAATGAAAACTGTTAAATTTATGCTACTTCATATTTGGCATCACTTCAAAATGTCACTGCTGCACTTTGTTAATTTACTTTTGAATTCGTTTCAGCTTATAATAACAAGAAGGGAGAAATTAGGGAAACGAAATCTTGAAGAGTGAAACTGATGGCTCTCAGAAACAGCAGATCAGTTTGGATTAGGCTATGGATCCAGGATATTCAGTGGAAATACTTCATTTGTCTTCTGTGGGATTTGCAGCAAGCCTTAAATCAAGATATACAGTTCACAGTTTCATCCCTCTTTAGTTGAATCCAGGGCTAATTCCCAGATGGATGGAAATGATCATTTTCCTTAGCATGTCTCTGTAGCAGCTTCAAGTTAAGGTCCACAGTTAGTGAAAAATGAACGTGAGTGGTGCTTGCATGTTCACATATGCAATTCAAAATGTGTGATCCTAGACACATAAAGTAGAAATTCTGTATTGAGCACAGCTGAAATTAACCTTATGTAGTATCCTCATTATTTTGCCTTCTGCCATATGACAGAAGGTAACACTCTGTTCCCATGTGTTGGAGCCATTACTCACCACAGATGTACATAGATGAAGGGTGATGTGGTAGAAGATGCCAACTCCAGATGGAAGCCAAATTGTTCATCAGATTTATCAGAGCCGGCATGGTGTCTGCTGAGTTTGCTACTCTGACTGTGGGTTAGATTAACATAGTTTCTGATGGCAACAATGTTATAATGGTAACATCAGAAATATAGTCTTAAGAGGTAGGGAAGTACTACTCAGGGAATATTTTGGTATAATAAAAGGCAGCCTGGATAGGTGAAGAGGAGATACTTCTTAGGATAGTCTGGGAAGAAAGGAGAAATCTCAAGGAACTGCTGAGAAATCACTATGCTTGCAGTGCTCTCTGGGAGTTAGCTGATTAAAAACAAGAGATTGTTAACTATACTTGGATGTCTGACATAACCCAAAGGAAAAACTAACAAAATAACAAAGTGGACCTTTTTTATGGGATGAGAATCTACTTCTTCTGCACAGAAGCAGATGTCCTCGCTGGTGAAACAAGAATAAATTAGACACTATGTAAAACTCTAAAAAAAATTAAATGCTACTAGGAGATTTAAGATTATTTATGCTGGAAGAGATTACATTGATATTTCATTTCATGGGAGGGACATGTGGAGCTGTTGGATGCCATAGCAGTGTGTGGGTGATTTTAAGGAGTGGGAATGACTAGAAGAGATAGGAAATAAAGAGATAATTATACAAAAATGAAAAGAATAATATTCCTACAGTCATGTACTTTGTGGTCAGTAAAATGAGTTTTTTAATTTAGTTATGACTGGGAACTAAACACAAGCAGATATTTGACTACTAGTAATACTCATCTGTCAAGAAAACCCTCAACCATTTAGTATCTTGGGGGTAAAGCATACCTAACTTCAGAGACCTTATAAGTGTTCTCATCCTGCTCTAATGCTGATCTTTTCCTTACAAATAGAGTGTAATTAGACAGAAGCAAGGAACTATGATGGCTTCTATTTTTTAAGTTCCTTTTGAAACACAATGAGAGAGAGATATATATTTTAATATCACATATTCTCTCAAGCCTTACTAATCTTCTACATAAAGGCATCAGTCTTAAAAAATTGTTGTCAGACTTAAAATTTCTTGTTTCCATTAATCACTGAGGGATTAAATTTTTTCATGATTGCACTCAGCATAATGAAAATAAATTAATAGTGGCTGTGAGTTTGGGGGATGAGAACTAGTAAGTATTATCCCCTACTCCATCTCAGCAAACAAAAACTATAGAAAATCTCTGCTAGAGCTAGAGCTAGGAGCACATTGTATGTAGGTTTTCTTTTTTTATCTTTTTTTCCTTTTTTTTTTTTTTTTTTGTTTGGTCACTGAACCAAAAAATTTGAAAAATCAGTTCAGGTCAAGCCAAATCAGAATTTGTCAATGAAATGCACACATTTATTTGGGTCAGTTAAATGTTTTATATAATCTGACATGTAACTTCAAATTTTCAAATTATTTAACCCTCTTAAGAATTTTTATTAAAAAACAAAAAGGGCCATTTAAAAATATGAATTTTAACATTTTCTTTATGAAAAATATCATAACATGAATTTTGGACATCCATGACTGACACCTTTCCCTTATCTTGTCTTTAGTGCAAGCTGCTGTAGAATTTGAAAAGAGTTCTTTTTTCCCTGTTGCAAAATGATCTTTCTCTGTGGAAAAAAAAATGCTTAGATCTACAGCTTGATCCAATGTAAAACTAAGTGATTCAAATTCAGTGGTCCTTGTTTGGGAAGGAGAATGTCCTGATCTTCTTACGTAGCTATTCCATTGCTAGTCAATGTAAAACACAGAAATAATCTAAAAGATTGCAACACAGAACATTTTCTTCCTGGAAAAGAAGGGATTGTGCATCCTCCTATTCAATCAGAAAACCTCATAGCCTGGCGGCTAAACATGTTTCTTGGTATTTAGGAATCTGGTCAGCTTTTCAAACAAGTGATATGGATCTTCTGCTTTTACTTTCAGCATTATTTTAAAGTAAGACTGAACTGGGCTCTGGGTTTTAAAGAAATTGATATAATTACCTCCAGTTTACAGAGTATTAAGAGGTTTTTGTCCCTCTGACTCAGGGCTCAGTAGGCTGTGTGGATAGGGGCAGGGTCTCCCCCACAGCCTTCTCTATGGCTGGCTCCAGCAAGTAGGCTAGCAGTCTAGTGGCTCCTTCCTCAGGCAAAGGATTTTTTAGATCCAGTCCTGGCACATGAAAAATTTTTCAAGACTGCTGTTTGGAGAGTGTTTGTCACTGAACACTAGATTCTAGATTCCACCCAAAAGGCAAAATAATTAAATGCACAGAAGGCTGAATGCAGTCCTGAACTTGTAGGTACAATAATTTATATGGTCTAAATGCTTGTCTTCACTTGTCCACTTCACAGATTACCAGTCACTTATGAGATAGTAAATATGAAAGTTAAGACAAAATACAAAAACTTCTGTCACTCTCAATAAAGGACAAAACATTCCTTCTCATCTCTCCTGTTGAGAAATGCTAGTGGTAGGGGATACTGTAGGAATGGTGTTTTCTCCAGCCCTTCTGCTTCCTTAGTAACCTGTACATAAAATCAGAACCATTTTGCTGTACAAACAATACATGATCTTTTATATATATATATAAAAAAAAAAAAAATCATTGTTTCTGGCCTTTCACTTATTTTTGAAATATCTCTAGAAAAAATAAGAGACAGTGTGTCATAATTTATAATTTCAGAAGTAGCTTAATTTTGCCGTCCTTTTTATAAAATTAAGAACTCCTTCTGTAAAATATTCCCTACAGAGCATAGTCAATAAAAGTAAATGAATTGTTTACAGAAGAAAACCACACAATCTGAGGTTATAAACTAGTTTAATTTAATTAATCAGTGGGAGAGGAAAATACTGAAATATTAAGCATAAATTTCCTATCTCTGCCCACCCAGACTCAACAGTGAAGTTCTGACTTATTCATAGACCCAACTTGCTCAATTCTATGTATTGTGGCTTCTCCTTTCTCAGTACTACGTGTGCAGAGAGTGTATGTTCTCTAATAAATGAACCTTAGAACATAAGTAATACATTTTCATTTAAAAGGGAAGAACAAAATAATCTGTTGTGGGTATTTATGAATTCCATATGGTTCCTGTTATTTTTTCATACAAGACAGTAGAGTTAGGAGACGTTACAGGTTTTGTCAGTCTGACCTTCAGAGGTCCTTGGAGTGAATGACTTATCTGCAATACAAAAATACAAAATGAAAACAAGAGGTTGTGGTATAATGTAGATGAGGACAAACTATTCCAGACAAATTGTATTCAGTGGAGTAGTGCTAAGAAGGAAGGTGACTGTTAATGTTATAAAAAATACAGTTATGCAGGACTGTTACTAGCCAAGCCAAACTATTCCAGCAGATGCCATTTTCCATCTTTCTATAGCATATGCTTATGTTAACAGGTTTATATTGTCTTACATGTACAAATGTAGTAAGAATTGCCAACACAGCGTGGAAGTGAGCTACATCATAGATGGGACTTGTTAGAAAATCGATGTAGGGCTTAATGATCTGGAAATGGGTACAAAGTAACCGATTACACAGGAATGGATTTACCTTAACTGCAATGTTTGAGGTCTCATTTGAAAGCTTCCAAAATTCAGACGAGTTTTGATCAAGCCTCCTTGTTTGGGCATCTATGCAATAAAGACTCTGCCTTAGAATTTATTTAAGAACCTAGCTGATGGTGTTGAGGACGATAATCTAAGTTTCAAACTGCCGTCTGTCAGCCAAAAGAAGTGAAAAGCAGTCAGAGCTTACTGAAGAGAACATCAGGAAATAATTATGGGTCTGAGAATACCCAAGGAGTAGGTCATTTGGCATCTGTAAGCAGCTTTAAGTTTTGGATACTATTTGATCACTGTTACACTACTTCATTTTTGTCAACAAAGTGGACAATGTGTTTGAAAGAGAGAACACAGCTTTGTATGGACTTAATGTACGCACAACAGTGCTTATAGTTAATGCAAATAAATGAAAAGATTACTTTTTTAAAAAAGTATGCAAAACAAACTGTGATTTCCAGTAATACTGTTGAGGTAGAAAGGAGGAATGTGCTCCATTTAGAAAGTAAAAGCAGAAGTGACAGCGCTCAGTAGATGTCATGTCCTGCGGGGTTGGTGTAGATATGTGCAATATGTGTGTTATAATGGGCAGAGCAGGTTAGTTTTTACTGGTTGCAGCATCATTGAGCCCCCAGGGAGATGTCCAACGATCAACCATTACAAAATGTCATCTGACAGAAGACAGAAATGCTCCTTGCCTGCAGAACCAAACGTGCTTCTCCCACCTGAGACATTCAGAAGAGTGTTTTAGAAAACTGTGCAAAAAAGAAAGGAGAGCAAAGAAGCAGAGGAAGAATAACAGAAATCAAGAGGATGATCTTGTCAAACTACACAAGGAAGACAGTGCAGGAGAATTTGCTTATACTCATGTGTGGAAAGGTTCAGCTATAACTTGTTAAAATCAGGATATCAACAGGGAACACACATCACAGAATACATGACTGGCAGAATACAAGGAACCTGTTAATCTGACAGTTGATCTACTCACTTAATATTTTTGTATCTCGCTCCTGAATGTTTAAGTACTCATGACATGGACAGAAACGTACAGACCTGTCTTGAAAGATGTTTTTTGCTAAAATGTACTTCCAAAGGGTGTTTGGCTATTTTGAATTGTGGCATATGTGAAAGTAGCAGGTGGTCTCACACCAGTTTGAGTGAAGAGGTCTGTGTCATAAAACCAATGACTGTAGATTACTGCTAGTAAAAAAAACTTGTTAGAAATTGTGGCCAGAGATGCATATTTGAAAGGTCTATAGAGGCTGAGCTATTTTCTTAGCCCCCTGAGTGTTTGGTCTTGCTAATGCAGTAATCAGCATTAAAAAGCCTGCAATTTACCAGTGGATAGCACTTGGTGAATACCTATCTTAAAAGCTCTTCTTTAGAAACTGAAGTTGTTTGTGTATTGCTTTAAAGCAATAAAGGACTTCAGGGCCAAATACAGTCAGGTCAAACTGGCTGCACAATGTTATTTGTTTGCTGGAATGCTTTCATGACCAGCCTTGAACAGCTGAGGTTGTAATTTTTAGAGGAAACCATAAGTCCATCCACCTTTCAAGGCTTGCTTCACTACAGATAGGCCCTAGCAGCTTCCAGCTATCCTATCTTGTCTACAGGGTAGTGGCATCACGTAGGCATAGTGGTGTCCTGTACAGAGGATTTGTAGAAAGCGTGGGTTTGGTTTTTGTATGAGTTTCCTGCAAGGAACAAAAGAAGGTGTCCATATCTGAAGGTGAGGGTCAATGATCCCAGCAGCAAGGTCATGAAATGCTTTAAAATATTTATGTTTTCTTTTTTTGGAAAATAACTTCCATGTAGAAATATCTGTGAACTTTTCTTTAGAATATTTATAAAGACTCTACTACAGTTTTTGGAAAATGTATATTTTTCTTTCTGTGAGAAGTCTACAAAACTTACTCAGCACTCTTTTTGTCAGAGGAGACAGCAGAGTATTTTGAGCAGGGGTTTTTCAATCTATCAGTGCAATGAGGAACTCCTAGCCACGTGAAACTACGCAAGCTGAAAGTTTAATAGACTAAGAAAGGTATGATACAAATCCAAATTTGTATAGGCTAGGCTAGATTCTGTTATGACTTTCAGTAATGATGATGGGGCTGCAACCTCCACGAGAGGAAATCCTGAAACTACTAAATACAGGAAACTGAACTGAGAAAGGGAAGTAAGGAGGGAGTTTTAGAAGAAAGATCCTCTAACCCTCCTCCATTTCATAGTCCTTATCCTTCCACTTCCGGATGTTGGAGGAAGTAGGCTCGATGTATCTGGTCTGCCTCAGTTAAGCAGTTTAACAGTAAACTGAATTTTCTGTTATGATGTGTATTCAGGTCTATTCTTATCTTAGCCTCTTTGTGAGGCTGTCTCTCATAACGCATTGCAACCCCCCTTTCATCATAAAGGAGAGTGTACATATAACAGATGGAGGCTCATCAGGAACTTTAAGGGAAAAATGGGGAATTTAGGCTTCTGTAAGGCAGTGTACATTAAAAAAGCAGCTTTGGGTTGAACTGACTTGAATTCAGTCCTTTGTTTTAACAAATAAGAAAGAAGCAGCTATTTAAAAATACTTCGTGCTTACAAATGTGTAAATATACAGTTTTTCATTGTTTTGTTTTTGTTAAAATAAATTGGTACTGGATTAGTAAACTGGAACTGGAACTTGATTACTCTATAGGATCTAATCACATATTTGATATTGATGGGGAATTTAGGAACGGAATTTAGAGTTGTTTGGACAGACTCTGCTCACCTATTTTGGAACTTTCACAGTAAATCCATTAAATACATACATGGATTCTTACACTGACAAGGATTATTTTCATAGACAGGCCCTGGACTGTGGTTTTACACTTCATAGGGTCGATGCCTTATTTTTCAAAGAGTTAATTCTCAGAAGTTCTATGTTTATGGTAATACGAGCAGGATCTCGGTACCTGTTTGCTGTTTGTAAAATGTGTGTGTTGGGTGGCAGGAAATTCTCAAGCCAGAGACTATAAAATCCCAGATATTATGGTTTCCTAGTTTTGGCTGTGTCTGAGCTCTGTTATTCATGATGACAGTTAATAATTCAATGTTCATTATATGCCATTAGTTGATTAGCACAGATCTCTCTTCTGTTGACAGAGAGTGAGAATTCCTTGTATAAGTCCAACTGACATAAGATTTTCCCAGCCATTTGCATGAATAAATGTGATTCCGTTTTTCATAAAAAGTAAATAATAATTTTGGACTGCAGTTCAGTTTTTAGCAGCCATGTTGACGTATGCTTTCCTACCTCTAGGCCAGCTATAACAACAGCTAAGAGGAGGTTTTGGCTTCTGCTCAATTTTAGCATACATTATCAAGGCCATTATAGGGAGGTTGTTTCTCCTTCTGCCATCAAGAATCTGAGCAACAATATAACCAATGACTAATGCAAGAGGACAATTACTGGTTTCATCAGCTGTCAATTGAAGCCATATGGTCTAGACACTAGAGAGGTGCTAAGTGATGCACTAGTAATTCAGATGCAGATGAAACCTCTTTTATGGTATAACCTTCATGCAGGGAAATTATACTTGTTTTACAATTAATCAACACATTCATTTGTGTGTGGTTGAATGACTTTTCTGGGGTAAAGCTTAATATATCAAGTTTTTCACTCTCGGTAATAAACTAATCTTAAAATATTACTCTTTTTTGTGGTGTGTATAGTATTTTTAAATCTGCCTACTTCTTAGTATCATATAATATGAGAGAGAGTTTAGTCTTTACAACTAAGTAAGAAAGAAGAACATGAACAAATGCTAGTCACATTAGACATCTTGAGTTACCTGCTGCTTTTTAAGACAGGAAGACACGGTAGTGTGGTTTGAACGGTTTCCATATTCTTTCTGCCTGACAATAAAGTCCTTGATATTTATTCAGGGTAATAAAGATCCATATTGACTTGAAGTTTATTAATTGCAAAATAGTAACTGCTGGAGAGAAAAGGGAACCAGTAGTTAAGGGCAGAGTTCTCATTGGCATAAGCAGTACTGGAGGAAATTTTTCATTTACTCTGTTAGTCAAAAATGGTACGTAGCAACAAACCCAACTGTATCCTAACCACTTTTGTATCCTGTAATGGGAGGTTTTCAGTGTGAACATTTAAGTTATGCTCATTCCCTGTACAGTGCCTCAATGCAGATTTTTAATGCAATGGTAAAGAATTCTGTCTAGGTCAGTGTTGTTTTATTCTATTTGTGTTTTCCACATGCATTTAACTGTCAAAGGGTATACATGCTCATATAGCTGGTGTGTGGGTTAGGGTAAAACAGGATAAAGAGCTCTTGCTGTAGCAGCCAAAACCAAAGGGCTCCAGGCGGGCTCAAAGTCTTTCCTCTGCATTTTGTAGAGAAATGGAAACTTTATTTTTGGCTGGCTGTTGCTGACCCCCCACCCCGCCCCGCCTTGTTTAAGGTTTCCATGCAGCAGATCATTTTTATTTCCAGTAAGGCTTCCTACCACCTCCTCCTTTAAAAATGGAAAAATAAATCCTTTTTACATCATAAGGCAGAGTACATCCTAACCTCTCTGTTGGTGGAGAGCTGACTACTAATCCTATGTTGTTTTGTACTTCTTGATTACTTTTCAGACTTCTCTTTACTTTCCACACTGAATCTATAAGGCAGCCACATTACTGATGGCTTGGAAGCTTAGTCTGCTGATGAATGTGCCTTTGGGGAAGACAGTGTGAATGCTGAGCCTGGGAAAGGCTCTGAGTGTGTCTGTGGGCGTTATGAGAAGGGAAATTAGTGAACAGGAAAACTAAGGACCTTAATGTAACTTTAATGAATTGCATGGTTTCTCTGTGTAAACGCCTGGCCATCTTTTCTGTGTAGTGAATGCATAATTGTGAGTTTGGCATTTGAATCATTTTCCCCTCAAGGAAGCCCTAAAGGTTAAAAGCTTGAGGGGGATGGAAAATGTTTTTATTGTCTCTGATCTATTACTTAATGGTGTTTAAAGTGATACCACCCCACCAATATTACATATAATGAAAACAAAATTTAGTATGCTCTTGAGTTTGGGATTTTTTACCATATATTCAGGAGATGTAAATAAGAAGGGGAAAAAAACAAGTTTAGTGCTGTCAACATTAAGTGTATTTTGCTTTAAGGATAAATTTTTGCACCATGAAAAAAGAGTTTAATTAGGTGCATAAAGTTACCTACATTTATGTTAAAAAAGGAAAGTCCCACCAAGATGTCTGGAAATTGTTGAAACCTCTAGTTAAGAGAACAGCTGCTTATAAATTTGTCAACCTGAGAGAAAGACAGAGATTCATCACCCCATATAAACTTTAACTTCTGCCTGTTGGCTGATTTTTCTTTGAGATTCATGGTAGGTTTAGGAGCTGAATGAGTCCTTACTGATCACCATACAAGTTTTCGAGTTACTATTCAGAATGAAAGCTTTCACTCCTATCCTGCTGGCCTCATTAGCAATGAGTTAGACATAATGAGAGGTGTTTAGCTCTGATGACTGCAAAAGGATTTCCTCTGAAAGAAAATTCAGTGTGGGTGCGACCATGCAGCTAGCTTCAGACATGGAAACAACCCAAATACTCTGGAAAGACTTGATTACTCTAAGTCTTGCCCGCATCATAGTCAGTCGATTCTGACATGTTCCCCTTTCACTACAATCCTGTTAGTCAGCTCTCAGACTGCGGTCCAAACCCATGTAAGTGAGGTGGTTCTGCACTGCTAAAATAGGGCTACATGCTGCCAGGCTCACAGTAGTTTCAGGATTAGTCTGAATTTCATTGCCTATTCAACCTTGAACCTGCAGTAACCTTGGACTTTGCTTGTAACTTGGTGATCTACACTTCAAAATAACAGCGGCATCTTGTAGCACCTCCTCTGGCTGAATTAATCGCACTACCATTAAGACCTAGAAATTAGTTTATTGTACAACATACATAATTTCTTTTGTGCTTCTGCAAATTACAGTGCTGCTAAGGATAAATCTATGGTGAAGCCAGCACAAGAAGCCCAAGTTTACTAAAAAAGCCCTACATGTGATAACTAGACACAGGAACTCCAAGCTATTTGAGATCGGTTTAAGTCTTGGTATAATGTGCTTGCAAGAACATGCAGAAACATGCTTTTTTTTTTCCTTTTATTTTTTCTTCAAGGGTATAAAAGCACCAGATTTTTCTGAAGTTAAATCTCAAACGGTATGAACTGCAATTGAACTCTGAGCAGGATGGTTACTGAGGCAATCACACTGGACAGATACTGACAGGGGAATTGGTGGAAACTCCTGAGGATATTTAACCAGAGTCTGGGCTGCAGCACACTGCCACTAAAAACTTAGCTGTGGCTTATGCTGGTGGTTTGGTTTTGGTTTGACTTTTTTTTCCCCATTTACATCTGTCTCTCAAGCTTTTATCTTGAGCAAGTCTTCCCTGCTCCTGACCTGGCTGTCACTACAGAAATCACTACACCTGACTTCGTTAATGCTTCTGCTCTAGCATTAATGTTTATTCTACCTTTGTACTCTGCCTCCTGTGCTGGGTCCTGTGCCTACATTGGTTCCTGCTGTTAGTCCTTCTCAGCTCCTGCCTATTTTCTTGCTTTCTGTTCCCATTCTTTTGGAATTAATCTTTAGACAACAGAGCTGCCTTGCCCCAAGCTTGAACACCAAGGAAATAACCTTTGGGTAGAACAAGTACATATCCATATCTGTTTGATGACTTACTAGAACAGGGAGTAGTGGATATATTAGATGATACTGTGTGATGTCCCTGGTGACCTGTTTTATTTGAACCCAATCTTATAATTCTTACATTCTAGGGAGCTTTAAAAATGTCAGCAGTGCTGGAGGGAACATCATACGACGTGATTGGAGGCAGCTGTAGTTGTAAATGGAGTCAGTTCTGTTCCTGCATGTTAATCTCTTCCTGATATTTCTGTGAAATCTGCAGAATGACAACATGCTGGAAGAAGTTGGTAGTTCACAGACAAAAAAAACCAACACACCCCACCAAAAAAACATATCTTAATAGTCCATTCAGTCGAAGTGAATATGGGGTTTGGATATAGTAAAGAATCCTGTAAAAAGCTGGATGGTCTGCTCTGACTCACATTCCTCCAGTGCTTACGGCAGTATATGAGCAGAAGAAGGGCAAGCATACTGCTACAGGTAGGCTTGAAGACAGCAGTATTGCAGACCTCTTTAGGAGTAGTAAATCTTTGTAACAGCAAGTGCCTGAAGCTGTGTAGGCTATTAAGACCTCACAAGCCACAAATCGTGCTATGTACTGGACACTTTCCAAAAGCATATGGAAAAGATAGAGGCACAAATCAGTTACCTTAAGAGCTGTGGACAGCTGTGCTTGCGTGTCCACTTGCTCAATTAGCGTGTGAACCCTCTGAGGGCCAAGGCAGGGAACTCAGCCTCAGGTGCTCTAGCCTCTCCCAGAGTGTTTCTTGGAGTTGTTTCAGCATGGGAGTCTTTGTCCAAAATCCATCCCATCTAGCTGAGAAGTACAAGGAGCCTGGATAAAGTGCACCTAGAGAACCAAAATAAAAATAAAAGCTATAGGCAGTACAGAACAAACTATATTTAAAAAAAAAAAAAAAAGTAATATTCTCTCATCCATGTATACATATAAAGAAAATGGCTAATTGCAGGGAACACGGTGGGGCAAGTATAATCTGTAATTACTGATAAGCAGCTGATCATCTTTATTTCTTCTGAGAGATCAGGCACTTTCACCTGGCACAGGTATAACTCATGGTTATGAGGTAGCAAAAACAGTGCCTCCAGTGTTGCTATGGCGGTGTATTATAGATAAAGCTGCTGTATTCAAACATAGGATGTAGTAAGGGACGGACAGGACTCAGAGAAACATTTGGCAGCTCAGAAAATTCTGAAAAAAATCTTTTTTTTTCCTAGGTTCTTTCATGTCCTTACAGAGTAGGATATATATCCCAGATGAAACTTCTTAAAAGAAAATGTCAGTGCAACAAGACAAATGCTACTGTAACGGACTTTGGTGTTACAGGTTTGAAAATTGGGTTCAATGGTTCATGATTCTGAATAACCTAATTTATCGCAGACACTGACCATTGTCATTCTGAAGCATGAACTTAGAAATCACTTGAATCAGACACTTGGTTCATACGTTCCTTAATTCAGTTTTTCAAACAACAGGAATTGGGATTGTTGTCTTTGTTAGAACTGCCAAAGTAAAGTTGGGAAAACCAGCTTAATGGGACTAATCTTCAGAACCCTTTCTCTTGCCCCCTTTCTCAAGGGGATTATATGGTCTGTGGCTTTAATGAGATAATCATAATTGTTCAGATTGTTTTGTTGGGGTGATATTCAGCCTAAATGGCCTTTCAATTCCAATTATAGACATTAATACGGCAGTTAAAGGTCAGAAAGTGCTCCAGGCTAGTGCTTTGTCTATCTTATACAGTAGAAAGCAAAAAATTGCTCTGCCAATTGCAATGAGAGGTGTTAAGACAGCGGCTAAAGGTCATGAGAAAAGCTTCCATAGAATGAACAGAGTTGGAAGGACAAACAGCTATAAATAACACTTAGTTATCATAGAATCATAGAATCACAGAATCATTAAGGTTGGAAGAGACC